>NW_024962262.1:21849971-21855819 GCF_019238085.1 Lagopus leucura
TGACATTTTACTTTTCTTTATGGATGAGAGGCCATCAGAAAAGGAAACCTTGAATCTGCTTCTCTGTATACCTAACTATAATTATAGTGTAGTAACGATTGAAATTAATGCACTGTACTGGATAAAAGTGTGGCAAGATGTTTTTTCTTTCCCAGGTCATCAGGGAAATTTATAGGGATGCACAGAAGATTTATATACCTAGTGCATACCTAGTACAGTGCCTAACTTCTGAAAGCTCAGGAGCCAAATTATGTTTTGTCCTTTTTCAATGCATGGGGAAAGTGAGGTGTCAGAACTTGCACGCTGAGCAGGAAGTCACATGAAATAGTTTAGCTCTTTGAAAACGCTGAGGGTAGAGGAGACCAGGACCTCAACCCCTTCCTCAAGAAGGCATAATTGTTTCTCTGATACCATATTTCTCTAGTATTCTCAGGAGCCTGAGATACTTCTTTTACACACCACAAACAAAAACCTAACAACTGAAAACTAGACAGCAAGAAAGCCTACAGAAAAGTCCCAGCAACTCTCATTATAGCAATAGAGTAAATATGTCTCTCAAAGTAGGTTGAGGTTAAAGGTGAAGATGTACTTCTCAAAGCCTCAGTTCTCAGAGACTACTAAGATATTGGATACAAGTGTTTTTGATGCTATTCAAAATAGGTATGAGAGTTGAGCATACTGGAAGCCCTTGGTGAGATCAGCCATTCAACAGTGCATCCATAGCATTGAGAGTACAGTGCAGTATTACTGCATCAGAACCTCTGCTATGGAGACTGTGTTTGGGCAGGGAGTAGTGGATCTTCAGATGCTTATAGATGCAGGTGACAGTCCAGCTGGGCTTCTTAGCAATATAGTAAAGCCGCAATGTTTGAGCTCAGTATGCATGTTGCTTTGTAGCCTCATATGACTGTAACAAAGTTGCAATGCTTCTGGAATCAGAATATGTTCATGGCAGATCTCTAGCACAAAGTCTGAATTTGTCCCGAATTCTTCAACACTTCATTTAGGCAACATTTATTTGTAATCTTACTGGATTCTACAAGCCTATAGTGTAAACTGTACTTCTATCATTAATGTCACACACGAGGATATGAACAAGATTATTTTAATATTCTTTGTTTACTTAAAAAGATGAAAAGATACTTGTCTTATCTCTAAGTAAATGACTGTTATTAAGCAGCATTGACAGTAACAACTTCTTATTCTCTTTCTGTTTTATCTGTGATTAAGCAGACTGTCGAAGAAATTTAAGGAGATAGTATACCAGACTCAGAAGTTCACATAGCTTGCTAAAAATATATATACCAATATTTAGGAAATCGCTAGTGCCTCTGAAATAAAGCTTTCCCTTTTTGTAAAAGCCATTTCTGTTTTCTTGGTTTCCATGAATTGTCATAAGCATTAATTAAAAATATAAAAATATTTTAGAATATAAGGCACAGTCTTAGCAATGCTTATGCTGCTTTTAGTCCCATTTGTCTTCTCAAAGTGATTTATGGTTTTTGGTTTGTTTTTTTTTCCCCTTCAACTGAAAAATACAAGAATGAGCAACAACAAAAAGAAGATAACAAGAAAGAAGCAGATACATAAGAAATTATGACCAAGAAAGAATTACAATGCCTCTGTGGAGACACATCTTTCAATTAACTTATGACACCTTTTGGGGTCACTGTAAAAGTCTGCATTTCATAAAATCAAAAATTATCATTAGTGTAAGTTGCAATGTATATTTTAGATGCCTAAAGAAAATACTTAATGTGGAAATTTCACTTAAGAATAAAACCGATTAAGTGTTCAATCTGAACAAGTTGTCCCACTTTATACATCCATGGATTCTATGTGAAGGAAATGTCAGTGCTGAAGTCAAAGAATCTACATTTTGATATGTTTTATTTATTACTACACTAGTATTCAGAAATTTAAAATGGCAAAGAACTGCAGGAAACAATGTACCAAATTTTTGCATCATAAAGTGGTGCTATTGAGCTCAGTGAAAATGCTAGGTATAAATAGTGTCTGAATTTCATTCCATACCTTTGTCTTTGGATGTCACCAGCAGGGAAATTGATTTCTTTTTTTAATTCTTGGGGGACCCTTCCAGACGTTAGACAGAACTACTAGACAGATCAACAAGGAGCTGCAAATGGGATTTTACTGTAGCCTTGCTGTTACTGAAAATAGCACATAACTGCCAAAACTATTGCTTGTGTTGTAGAACAAATTCTCTGCTGATGTAAAAAGACATCCATTGAATCCAATGACGTTACAACCAATTTATGCCAGGAGAAAATGTAGCTCTTTATCCATTTATCTATAGGTTGGTTGCTGTGACTTAATTTCAAATGAATTATGTTACTGTTCTTGTTCTGTGTCCTTGCAGCACTTTATTACTTAGAAGGCTAGTTCAGCAGAAATAAATAAATATGTGATTTGCAGTCTCAGCAAACGTCCTAGCCAGGAACAATGTCCTCTCTGCAGTGTTCCAGACTAATTGCCCCCAATTTTCTGCTCTAACCTTCATACCCAATTCATTCTCTTGCACTAGTCTCCTTATTCTTTTTCCAACCAATCCTCATGTTCATATTTTCTCTAATGTCAGCAAATTTTTAACCACCAGCTTTTATGTATTCAAATTTCTCCAGAGAACCACTTCTTCCACAGTGATTATAAGAAACATGTATTGTATCTATGAAAGTACATTATCTATACTTATCTTTTCTTGTTAAGCACTTGCTCTGAATTTTTGTGTTTGATAATATATTCTAGTGTTTTTATTAACAAATACTGTAATTATAAGTGTGTTCATTTACTGGTGCAGCATCCAACATTTTTCTAATTTGATAGTCAAAACCTGGCATCAGCTATTGTAAGCAGTCTAACTGACATTCATACAAGTTGGAAGATTTTAAAGCTTATTTTAAGGCTGATTGGCAGCAACTTTCTCTTCAGAAACTGAATGCAGTAGCAATAAGTTAATCACAAGCATTAATAAAATCATGCTTGAGGTCATTGCTTAGATACTAAAGACCTTTTGATGATTAGAGAATGTGTCTGAAAATTGTTCTGGGCACCTACTTAACAGCCTGTGACTTGGGAAGGCATTAATCCAGAACATTGGCTTCATTTTCTCATTAAGTCTTCTACATTATAGAATGTTGTTTGTGAGACCTGTTTGAATCAGTGGTGCACAGAAAGGATGAAATTAAAGAAACTGGTCTCAGTGAAGTAAGAGGTTCCTGGCTACTTACATCTGGGGCACCTGCTGAATTTAGCAGAAATTGTTTCCACAGTTCAGCTGCATTTCTGCTGAGTAGATCAGCCAGGTGTGGAATTTGAGTCTGTGACCTTTGCGTGCTTACCCACTATGAAAGACTGTGGATCATTCTGTTGAATACAGCATGTAGGTAAAAATTAAAAGAAACGTTTATGAGAGCCATGAAGTCTGTAATATGAAAATCTTATGTTGTTGAATTATTTTATTGTCTGGTATAAGAAAAAAATAAAACATTTTAAAATTAAGTGCGTGTTTTCAGTTAAGTAAATGACTATTTGTGTGCAGAGAAGAGCAAGATATCTGTTGTAAGCTACTGAAAAACATGACTTTTGAGGTGGGGGTAAGAGAATTGGAGTTCTTTAATCTGGATAAGAGAAGGTTGAGAGGAGATCCTACCACTCTACAACTACATGAAAGGAGGTCACAATGAGGAGGCTGTCTGTCAGTCTCTTGTCTAAGGTGACAAGTGATAGGGGGTAAAGAAAAGGTCTCAAGTTGTACCATGAAAGATTTAGATGGCATATTGAGAAGTATTTCTTAGTGAAGAGGTAATGGGCTGTGCAGGAAATTGGTGGAGTCATCATCGCTGGAGACGTAGGTATGGCAGTAAGGGACAAGGTTTATGATGGGACACAGTAGATGGTGGTGATTGGACTTGGTGGTCTTGAAGGTCTTTTCCCCCTACATGATTCTATGATTCTGCGAAATATTTCTGACTGAACTTGTCTCTGCCTATGCCATGTTCAAAGTTAAATTCCAAGCTATCTAACATTGCCAAATATATCCTTTTTCTTCTTTCCCTACAGATTTCTCTGAATAACTTAATCTGTTCAGCTTCTGCAGCATCCTGGACTGGGGGAATTCTATGCTCAGTACCTACCTTTTGGATCATATCTCTAATGACTTCCTTATTGTATCATTAAAATAGCTGTACTGTATCAGACTTGCGTCTTATCTGGCTGGCATTCTCTTTCTAATGTCCCCTGTGGACACTTTAAAAGAACCATTATGAAACAAGATTATTTCTATGGAAAATTGTACTCCTAGGTTCATTTAGTTAGCATTGATACAGCTTTTGATGAACTGTAGGTTAAAAAAAATTAGAATCTTGCATCATCCATTCTAAAATTTTCCTGTTTCCTCTTTCATATTGTGGATAGTTCCAGAGGTGCTGTGATGTTTGCAAACACAGAGGCATAGTGTAATTCTGGCTTTAGTCTTTATATGCAAGATTTTAATAGTATTTTCCTTCTGTCCTTTGTCGGTGCATCAGGCCATATCCACTGGGTAAAATTTTGCAGGCACAGTTATGTTCATCAGGGTAAGTCTTTAGAGAACTTATTTCATTGGGGGGGGAAAAAAAAGATATTGCTCCTATTTAATACAGTTTAAAAAAAAAATAATAATAATTAAGAAGATTCTTGAGAACTTATTTGATTATTAAATTTCCTCTAGAACAATGTCTATGAAGACAGATTGACTGAAAAATATTTTCAGTCCAGGTTGTTGGTACTGCATTAATATAATGATTCAAATTGTAGTGAAATATACTTTAAAACAAAATGATGTTGATGTTTTTGAGAAGTAGAAGTATTCTTGAGACAAGTCTTGTACTTCATTTGATGTTACCTTGCACAGCCTGGTCTGTCCTGGTCTTTACCCCAGTACTTTCCTACTCATTAGTGTTCACATCGTTTTATGCATGTCTCCATCTCGGCACTAAAGAATAGGGCAAAATGGTGGCACTTCCTTCCATTCTCATGCCCAACCTATTCAAGTGCCATCTATTTTAAGTAAAATATCAGAGTTGCTATTTGTGTTGTACAAATGAGAGTCAGTATAATGAAAAGAATGAATGAGGGAAGAGAACTTGCTACTGACTTCAGGATAGCTATTCTGCGTGTTTACAAAAAGACACAAAAAATCTATGAAAATATAGACTTGAAAAATATCTAGTTTACAGATTTAAGTAATCTACTTAATTTTTTCCTCTATAAATTATCTTCCATTATGAATTTTTAAGTTATCACATGAGATGTTTTTGTTTGTGGTAAAGAATATCTCCTAAAGTTTTTGTTTAGTTTCCTTCTTGTGTGATAGTAAGATGTTTAAATTTTAAGCTAACATTATTTTAAAAAATGAACAGAAACTGGTGAAACATTTTAAACCACTTCATGTCAAGTTAGATCAAGATAAACAGTATAATTTTATATAAATAAAATAAAAATTATTTTGTAATTGATTATCAGTTTTAAAATATGTCTTTAATTGATGTACCATGGGATAGTTTTTGTAAATTCATTGAGCAGTTGAATCAGTATTCATTTTATATTCCATGTACTTTCTTTCAAATATTCTCAGTTCCAAACATGCATTCACTGTAGGTCAGGTTCTGCATTTGCCCAGAAGTCTTTGGCTCTTTCTCGAAAGTCTCTTACATGCAGGGATTGGGTTTTCTTTAGACTGTGAATACTAGACAGATATCAGAGGGGTTAATTTTAGTGTTAATCTAAAAATTATTAGTCTAAAACTTTTTCTTTCTTTTTTTTTCTTTTTTTTTTTTGGGGGGGGAAC
>NW_024962262.1:21855919-22044697 GCF_019238085.1 Lagopus leucura
GGGGGGGAGTAGGGAGAGGAGAGGCATGTCCTTTGAATTCCTAAAATGACTCTTAGCAGTAAATCTGAAATATGTGTCTCCTTTAGGACAGATATCTTCTTTCTGTATTTGATCAGGAAATTCTTTTTGACATACATTTTCTTGAGTTTTCTTAAGTGGCCCATTATTCTGAACATATATTCAACATGGTGCAATGTTAAGAAATGCACCGATTTCTGTTATGTTGTCATATTTTGGGTAGATTTCTATGTGTCCCCTATTATATTTTTACAGGATTTATCTGCAAAGTAGCCCAACATTTGCCTTCTAGAGTAAAGATTAATCTGCCCTAGTTTAGGCATAAAAAATTAAATTTCTCTAACTCACTATTCTTTCATTATTGTGAATGAAGAGAGATGGGATCCTCAAGGGATGGATTCATCTCATCCTAAGATCAGTATCTAGAAGAGGTCAGATGAATTGTCCTTTGGAGGTGTCAATTTCTTTTCAGTGACTATCAAGGGAACTTATGATGACTGTCTCAGTCTTATATCTCTAACTTTTAGCTGTCTGTAGTTAACATAAGCTGTTCTTCCTTAACATTACATTTTTTGAGGAGATGAATAATTAATTCCCTTCAGAAAATATTACCTTGAAGACAATAATATTTTGACTGAGACCCAAAATGTTAAAACAATTAAATGTGCATATATTTAGAATATTGTATGTTCCTCTTGCAGAATCATGGGAGATTTGATGAAGCAAGCTAGAGTAGTACTACTCAGAGGAGCGTTATCTGTTCTCATGGATATGTTAACAAGATTTTATACACGTAGAAAAATAAAGTTTTAAAATTTATCAGTGGGATTCATCTAACTAAACTTTAGAGATTTGTAGTGCTGACATCTACATTTGATGTAGCCACTGTAAGCTCCCTTTACAATCAAGGGATAGAAATACGACCTTTCAAGGTGCAGTATTTCTGACCCATTTTAGATGCTTGCTTTAAAATGAGATTAATAATCTCCCAGTGTTTCCATTTTTCTCCACTGATTTTAAAGCATGGCTAGAAAGTGTGATTAACTCAGGCACAGCTACCAAATGTATTTCTCTATTACTCATCAATGCAACATGGGGAAAAAATAATATCAAATGGCTCTAGTTGGCTAAAAAGTTGTGCTGAAGTCTCAAAACAGTTTGATGACTCTCAGCTCTTCAGTGTTGCATAATGCTAATGTGTTGTTGCGATATTATTTCACAGCTGTGACATCGTACAAGTATTTATGGCTCGAAGGTGGCACTGATTGATGATGAAATCAATTCCAGCTGTGTAGACAGTTGTTACGCACGCTGTTAAGTATGCTTTTTTATTAAAAACAAACAAACAAAAAAGAATTTAGAACTAATTTTCAGTGACTAGAAAATTAACAATGAGATGCTAAGAATATTTTCTTAATGCTTCAGGATTTTGAATATAACCACACTTCATTGTGATACTTTCATTTATAAACAGGTATCTATTTTTTTTACTATCTGGTCTATAATTTTTCTGACTATAAATACTTCCATTATTTTATCACTGCTACAGACTTTGCCTTATTGCATTTCAGTTATATTTCTTCTTCCTAACTTTGAGAAACATATATCTTTTATTGTTCTGAACTCCTCCATCAGCCTGAAATAAATGAGAACATTGCCACAGTGTTACCTTTTAGTTGCTTACATGGAACTCATGTATAAGTATATGAATGAAAAAACAGGGTTTTTTGTTTGTTTGTTTTTCTCACAAGTGTATTGCATTTTAACCCTCTAATTAATTTTACATTCCAAACGTCTATCCATTTACTTCAGTTTACTTTTCCAGACACCAATTTCCCAGTCTTTTATGTCACCTGATAGTTTTCTTCCTCTAAAAGCTTTTATTTTTCCTTTTTTTTTTAGTCATCAAAATTTTTAATCACCTCTGTATTTATATGTGTGCTAGGAAAACTGCATCCTCAGCCAGGACAGAAAAACATTATGAGAAAAATAATAAACATATCAATAATTTACTTCTCATTTTTATGCTCTTATATATCTATTTTTTGTTTGTTTGAATAATAATTTCTGTTTATGATATTGTTTTTGTGTAGATAAGCTGAAGAGTACCAAGCAGTCTTGCCTTTATTAGTCTACAAGTTGTTGCATACCAGCTCTAACTACACAGTACACAATAAACGACAAAGTGACACTAAGAGAAAATGTGGTCTGGGATCACTTGTGAAATCCAGTGTCATTCACTAAATGAAACAGAACAAGAGTCTGTTGGAGAGGCTGATATATAACAGCCCAGCCTTTCTCCATTTTACTAATTTTTAGCAAATAAATACTGAGACACAATAAAATGTTTATGTTTTATTGTGTTTTAATGTATATTAATGCATTAAATGTTTAAATAGTGTTTGTTCAAAAAATGCAGAGAGGATTATGTCCACTACTATGTGTGTTTTGTTTTTATTTTTTTTCATGTTGTTTATAGTAACCCACTTGTCATAGGTGTTTCCTATTGCTACTGATAAAACTACACCAGTGAGCAAAAAGACATGAGACCAGGTGGATAGAATATATGAGTAGGAAACTGGACTTTGAAACTAGACTTATTTTTGAATCTCTATACCATTTAATATTTATGTATTTTAACACTGCATAGTAGCCCAGCAGAAGCAGATCCAATTTCCTGCACATCCAGTGTGCACTCAAAACCTGACTGATGAGTCATCTTTCTCTCTTATTTTTCACCTGCTACCAGAGATTTTGCATTCCTGTTCCTATAGAGATTCAGCTGCACATAAAAGCTAAACACTGAACTGAGCTGGACTCTAAAATGTGGATGTGAATTTCCTCAGTGTGAGCTGCAAATGCAACACACATCCCTCACTGTTTGGGTGACTCCACTTAGCCACTAGGTACTACAGACATAAAACAGTGCTGATATTAACTCTCTAAATGAAATAAGCATGTTCAGCGAAGCCTCCAGACTTTCAGAAATCGGCATAGCATATGGTCTAAGTTAACAAATGCTTCTTATCACTGTTGAGGGAGGTCTGCATCTAGAAATATAAATGGAATGTCTTCTATTGACAAACTTTACACAGACCCACATAAATACAAAAAGATTTTGTGGATCATTCCTAAACTGTCTTTAGTCATTGCAAAACTACTTATGAATGTGCTTTAGTCAAGATCTGTGAGATGCCCTGTTAGGGCCAAGTGTCTGTGCTTGGGATGAAGTGAGACCAGAAGGATCAGGTTATCAGATTCAGGACCTAACCAGCGCTGCAGTGGGAAGGGCTTTGGGTTGCTCTGTACAACCCTACTCTTTTTGCATAACAGAGAACTAAAGGGAAATAAGTACAATGGGGGCAATTCCCCTGCAGAGACTAAACACAAATCATAATGTTATTAATTATCTTTATAAATATTTAATGACGATATACATTATATTTATATATATATGTATATGTGTGTTTCTGTGTTTCTTAGAGCTATAAATCCAGTCATTCCTGAATCTCCTGATTCTGACTGTAGTGCAGTTCTAGCACTCAGTATATTCTGTCTGCACAATCTATAAAGGAGTTAGAGGAAAATGCGTCTTTTTTCTTACTTTATCAGCTTTGTAATAACACGAAGTTTAATTCACCTCTCTACAACAGGATTTCTAATTCTGAAATAAAAAGTGAAAACTCATGTATCTTAAAATTTGTATTGATAGACCTTAATGAATCACACTGAAATAGCTGGCTCAAACAAGTCAGAACACTTGCAGCTGGTTTAGTTTGCCAAGAATCCATTTCTCGTCTAAGAGATGGATGAAGTTTCCCTTTGTGGAGAATACAGATTACTAGTGTTACGTCCTTCTTTTTTATAGATGATTTACAGTTGTGATGAAAGGTCACAAATTTCAGTGCTCCTTTTCTGCTTCCTTCAACTCTTACAAATGAAACTCTCAGAATAGGGCTAATAAGACATCTGAGAGTACACTTTGTGTCAGTCAGTTCTCCTACCATTATCTTTATGACTCAAATTACCATGATTAAGATATATTATAATTTTGTCAATTGTAATGTCTGTGGTGTAAAAAGTAGTGTCTAGTGAGTAAACATACCATTTTTGGATCACTACAGTGGATTTTGAATCAATCCCTGTATTATCTATCATCCTTAATCTTCACCTTGTATGTTGACCTTGGCATGCCAACAAATTCTCACAGGAAAAAAAGCCTACTAACCATCTATCTGCCAGATAAGAAATGTTGGCTAACGTGATACTATATACTGCAAATGAAACACTGTCTTGATTCAGGAGCAAAATTGTTGTTCATTATTGAAACACTCATTGACATAAGTTTGGACACCACAGGGAGAACTTATTTGAAATATTAAACCCTGTTGTATTTTTTACCCATTAGAACTGAATCATTATGAAGTTGTTATGATGTAGGCTATAAAACCATCTTCAAAACATTGATAGTTCTTCTGAAAGGAGATCAAAAGAGCTGATAATTATAATATAAATTTCTGAACTCAAGTTTAGCGTGAGTAGTACAAATATGTGAAAAATAATAGTCCTCAAAGTTATAGCCAAAAGAAGATGAGGTAGGAAACAAAATATTGTTGAAGTTTCCCACTTCCATCCTTAACAAACATTTTCAAAAATGTGCCTTGAAGAGATGGGGATGGAGTTATCTAAAAAACAGAATTCCATAACAGGCAATAGCTTCAGGTTAATTCTTGTCTGCAATTTTCTAGGTTTTCTGGGGTGAATTATTTCCTGAGCTTCTGTTCCAAAGTCATAGATAGAACAAAGATAATGGGAATGGTAATTGCAATGTTTTTAAGCATTTTATTGTCAAGAAATTAGAAAAACACAATAAAAAGCTAGCGGCCAGAGAGATAAAAATGAGTGTTTTGCTATTCAAACTGCAGGTCAGTTAAGAGAAATAATTAAATGACAGATATATTAAGTACTTCAAGAAGTAATTGGCTGAATTAATGCAAACAATCTGTCCACTAATTAAAATTCTGAATATTTGAAATAATAGTCAATCCTTTTATGCAGCTCTGGAGAAGAAACTAGGAAAGAATCACAGGGCTGGAACAGTCTTGAGGAGTTGGATGAGCCATCATGTGCTTCAGAATCAACTACGCTCATGTAACGCCTGACAGCTAGCTTCAAGGATTCCAATGATAGAGTCTTTGCAGTCTTCCCATGAAAACCATTGCATAGCTTAGCTAGCATCATAGAATCATAAAATTTCTCAGGTTGGAAAAGACCTGAAAGATCATGGAGTCCAACCATAACCTAACTATACTACCCGAACTAACATCCCTCCGCTAAATCATGTCCCTGAGCACCACATCCAAATGGTTTTTAAACACATCCAGGGGTAATGACTCAACCACCTCCCTGGGGAGCCCATTCTAGTGCTTAACAACCCTTTCTGTAAAGAAGTTATACCTGAAATCCTACCCAGATTTACCCTGGCACAACTTAAGTCCATTTTCCCCTCGTCCTGTCACCTGTCACCAGTGAGAAGAAACCAACCCTGCTCTCAATATAAACAGCTTTCAGATATTGGAAGAGAGCAATAAGGTCTCCCCCCAGCATCCTCTTTCCCAGACTAAACAGCTCCAATTCCTTCAGTCGCTCCTCATAGGGCACATTCTCCAAGCCCTTCACAAGCCTTGTTGCCCTTCTTTGGACCTGCTCCAGCACCTCAATGTCCCTTCTGTACTGAGATGCCCAAAACTGAACACAATACTCAACGTGAGTTCTCACCAGTGCAGAGTACAGGGGCAGGATGACTTCCCTAGTCCTGCTCACCGCACAATTCCTGATAGAAGGCAGGATGCCATTCATAACCCTATGCTTTCATGGGTTCATGAAAGGCAGGTCGTGTTTGACCAACCTCATCTCCTTCTACAACTGGGTGACCAAACTGGTAGATGAGGGAAAGGCAGTTGATGTAGTCTACCTGAACTTCAGCAAAGCCTTTGACATGGTCTCACACAGTATCCTTCTGCGGAAACTGGCTGCCCATGGCTTGGACAGTTGTACACTCCGTTGGATAAGGAACTGGCTGGAGGGCCGTGCTCAATGGGTGGTGGTCAATGGAGTGAAGTCCAGCTGGAGACCTGTTACAAGTGGTGTCCCACAGGGGTTGGTGCTGGGGCCCATCCTGTTTAATATCTTCATTGATGACTTAGATGAAGGGATTGAGTGTACCCTGAGTAAGTTTGCAGATGACACCAAGTTGGGAGGTTGTGTTGATCTGCCTGAGGGCAGGGAGGCCCTGCAGAGGGATCTAGGTAAGCTGTATCGCTGGGCTGAGATGAATGGGATGAGGTTTAACAAGGCCAAGTGTCGGGTTCTGCACTTTGGCTGCTTGGAGATGAGTGGTTGGATGATTGTGAAGAGGAAAGGGACCTTGGGGTGTTGGTTGATGCTCGGCTGAACATGAGCCAACAGTGTGCCCAAGTGGCCAAGAGGGCCAACGGCATCCTGGCCTGCATTAGAAATAGTGTGGCCAGCAGGAGCAGGGAGGTGATCATCCCCCTGTACTCAGCACTGGTGAGGCCGCACCTCGAGTACTGTGTTCAGTTTTGGGCCCCTCACTACAAGAAAGACATTGAGGCCCTGGAGCGTGTCCAGACAAGGGCAACGAAACTGGTGAGGGGTCTGGAACACAAGTCTTATGAGGAGCGGCTGAAGGAGCTGGGATTGTTCAGTCTGGAGAAGAGGAGGCTCAGGGGAGACCTCATTGCACTCTACAACTTCCTGAAGGGAGGTTGTGGTGTAAAAGGGTCTGGCCTCTTCTCCCAGGCAAATAGTAGGACCCGAGGAAATGGCAAGAAGTTATACCGGAGGAGGTTTAGGTTGGATGTTAGGAGAAACTTTTTCTCTCAGAGGGTGGTCAGGCACTGGAATGGCCTGCCCAGGGAGGTGGTGGAGTCGCCATCCCTGGCAGTGTTCAAGAGGCGCCTGGATGAGGAGCTACGAGAGATGGTTTAGTAGCTTGTGGCACTGATAGGAATGGAAGGGTGGTTGGACTAGATGATCTTGCAGGTCATTTCCAACCTTGTGATTCTGTGATTCTGTGATTCTACCATTCATAAACCCATGCTGACTGGGCCTGATCCCCTGGTTGACATTTAACTGGTCCGTGATGGCTCCCGATATTATCTATTCTACAACCTTCCCCGGCATCAAGGTGAGACTGATAGGTCTGTAGCTACCAGCATCATCTTTCTGGCCCTTTTTGAAGATGGGTGTTACATTTGCTAGGACAAATGACATCCGCCAGGACATCCCCGGTTAGTCAGGACTGCTGAAGAGTGATGGAGAGTGGCTTGGCAGCCACATCCACCAACTCCCTCAGCACTCTAGGGTGCAATCCATATCTGGCCCCACAGATTTGTGAGCATCCAGCTTTCAGAGCAGATCCAAAATCATCTCATCATTAATCATGCAGGGCCTCTTTTTTTCCCCCTTCCTATCTACCAGCACAGGGGGCTGTGTTCCCAAGGAGTCCTATGGGACTGTTCCTTATCTGCTGTATTATAAATCCAGCAGATGTCTGTGAAGTTAAAGTCTCCTATAAGAACAAGGGGGAGAGACCTTGAGACATCACCCAACTGTCTATAAAGTGTCTTGTCCACTTCTTCATCCTGATTGGGTGGCCTGTAGCAGACTCCCACGATAATATCAGTCTTATTGGCCTTCACTTTTATTCTGACCCATAAGTTCTCAACCCTATCATCATCATCATTAATTTCCATACATTCACAGTCTTCCTTAAAATAGAGGGCTATTTTAAGAAATACCACCTCTTCTGCCTTGCCTATCTCTTTTGAAAAGTCAGTAGCCGTCTATCATAGCACTCCAGCTGTGCGAGTCATTCCGCTGTGTTTCCATGATGGTGACTATATCGTAGCTTTCAGACTGCTAAATAGCCTCCATCTCCTCCTGTTTATTATCCATGCTGTGTGCATTAGTGTAAAAACCTGAGCTGTGCCTCATTTTGAGTGGCAGTAGTCCTAAAACCCTCATGACCATGCTCAGGTGTTTTCATAGCTGCCAACCTAACACCAACCCTCATGTTCTTCCTACAAAAGGGTGAGTTGTCCTCCTCCTTCACCAAGACACAAGGCTGTGGGATCTTAC
This sequence comes from Lagopus leucura, assembly GCF_019238085.1. Taxonomy (NCBI): domain Eukaryota; kingdom Metazoa; phylum Chordata; class Aves; order Galliformes; family Phasianidae; genus Lagopus; species Lagopus leucura. The sequence continues at coordinate 21,864,101 of NW_024962262.1, forward strand.
TAGGATAGCCCTCTCCTACAAGCACTGGCACATTACAGGCTCTGTTCTAGTGACCCCAGATACGTCCCACTCCCCTTTGTACCTAGTTTACAGCTCTATCCATGAACCTTCCCAACTCCCATGTTAAGACCCCTTTACACCGGTGGGAGAAGCTACTCCCTTTTGGGTCAAAAAACCCCAAACCCTGCTGGGCACACCAGGCTTGGAGCCAGTTATTAATCCATTGGCCCTTCATATTTAGTCCCTCATCATTCTCTATAATTTGTGCTCCCGAACCCCATACCTGTTGCCCCAAGCCTCTGAAGCCCTTCTTTAGGGGAGTTCTTCCTGTATCATCACTGCCTACCTGAAACAACAATAGGGGATAGTAATCTGAGGGCCAAACTAGGGAAGGAAGCTTCTTCCCTACGTCTCTAACCTGGGCTGCCAGGAGGCAACAGATCTCCCTGTGTAGAGAGTCTGATCTACATACTGGCCCTTCTGCTCCCTTCAGCAGAGTCACCAATGACAATGACCTGTTGTTTTTTCTTTGCCGACAAGGTTTTGATGCTAAGTCAGGTCTGGTTAGACTGTTCTAACTAGGGGGAGAAGAGGACAGGGGGCTCATGGCAGCAGGAACATCGTCTACCTGCTTGTTCCCCTCTATCACCTTTTTGCAAGGTGGCAGGGGGTGACGCGCTCCATGTGGAGCCTCAGCTGGCTGTCAAGATCTGGGGGCCAATAGGGTTTGCACCACCAATCAGTCTCCCTCTCACATTCCTTTGTGCTCCTCAGCTTCTCCACCTCCTCCTTCAGGTCAGCTCTCCATCCCTCTAAATAAGAAAGCAGGCAGAGGAAGTAGGAAACTGGCATGGCTCAGCAAGGACCTGCTGGGCATGCTGAGGGTGAAGAAAAGTGTGTACAAGCTGTGGAAACAAGGGTGTGTCACTTGGGAAAAACACAGAGATACCATCCAACTTGCAGACATGGGATCAGGAAAGCCAAGGCACAGGCAGAACTGAACTTGGCAAGGGATGTGAAAAACAATAGGAAGACATTGTACAGGTACATTGGCCAGAAGAGACATCCCAAAGTGAGTGTACCTCCTTTGGTAAATGTAGGAGAACTGGCTTCAACTGATGAAGAGAAGGCTGAGATACTGAATGAATTCTTTGCCTTGGTCTTCACTGGCGGCCAGGATTCCAGTATTTCTCACATCCCTGAGCCCTACATCCCTAAACCTCTAGGTGCGGACTGAGGCAGTGAATCCCCCCCCCACTGTAAGGGCAGGGCAAGTCTGAGACCACCTCATGAGACTGAATGTGTACAAGTCTATGGGGCCAGATGGCATGCATCCCAGGGTTCTGAAGGAGCTGGCTGAGGTGGTTGCTGAGCCACTCTCCATCATATTTGAAAAGTCGTGGCATGTTGAAGCATGGCTTCACCAGGGGAAGGCTGAGGGATCTGGGCTCATTCAGCCTGGAGAAAAGAAGGCTGTGACCTCATTGCAGCCTTTCAGTACCTAAAGGGAGCCTACAAACAGGAGGGGAATCAACTCTTTGAGAGGGTAGATATTGGCAGGACAAGGGGAAATGGTTATAAGTTGAGGGAGGGAAGATTTAGATTGGATGCCAGGGGGAAGTTCTTTACAGAGAGAGTGGTGAGGTGCTGGAACGGGCTGCCCAGAAAGGTTGTGGATGCTCCATCGCTAGAGGTGTTCAAGAGCAGATTGGATGGGGCCCTGGGCAGCCTGGTCTAGTATTAAATGTGGAGGTTGTTGGCCCTGCATGTGGCAGGGGGGTTGGAGCTTCATGATCCTTGAGGTCCCTTCCAACCCTGGCCATTCTGTGATTCTGTGATTCAGTCAACCACAAGGCTGAGTAAGTCATTTCGCTGGTTGCATCTTACACATGTTCTGTCTCCCTCATGTAGCACTGCAAAGGCCAGGCTCTGGCACTCACTACAGCCAGAGACCTGTGAAGTAGCATCTTGTTTCTGGACCTCAGTCTGAGTCTCCACATTTTTCTTAGCAGCAGCCTTCCTTTCATGTGTGCATGGGACCTCTGTCTGGGTTTCCTGGCAGTAGCCTTCTTCCAGGGTGCAGCCATGGCAAAGCAGCAGCCTCACCAGCACTATTTGGGTAGCCTTAATGCGGTGTGACTGATCAGCCCTGCCCTGCTGCCCTTACTGCTGGTACCACCCTCACCCCATTACCAGGCCGTTAACAGTTGCCCCTGCGCTTACCACTCTCTTCACAGTAATAACAACCCTCCTCACTGTGTATTCCCGTGAATGGGTCACTTAGGGTTTCTCCACTATTGAACGACCCACGTGATTCACACATCCCGACTCCTCCTGTCCATCCCCAGGCTTTTTTAAGGCAGGGGGCATGGATGCAGAGCTGTTGCCCTGGCAATGCCCACTTCACGTTAGGCAGTCTCCCTGCTCTGTTATCTCGGAGTTCCCCGGATGAAGGAACCAAATGAAACCCCTCTGTATCTCGCAATCATAAGATATCCGATATAATGCCTCATCTCAATATATCTTGCTTCAGTTAATGTTCAGTATTCATGTTCAGTTCACTAATTCAGTACAGTTCCTGTTCAATTCTACATAACTTTGGGTTTGAAGGTTCATATTCCTCCTCAGATTTTTCTTCATTTTGCTGAATAAATACATTCTTTCATTGGTTATATCTTTAGTTTTTTTTGGTCTGTCTTACTCTGTTTCAGACTATCACCACTATCATATTAGCCTACTTTCTACTTGAAGGTGTTGAACTTGCTCCTTTCCAGTGCTGCGTACATCCATGTGTTTGTTTCATGTGAAAAGACTTCTAGACTCTACACCAAAGAAAGGAAAAATGGTTATAACATTCAGTAATATTACAATATGTGAAACTTCTGCAATTCATCTAAAAGGAGATTTATAGAAGCTTTATAGCGTGCATGTAACTTATTCATTTTCTTCACATTTCATGGTATTCATAGCTCATTCATGCATTTCTTGAAACCTCAAAATCTTGACATGAAGGTATTTTCTTTTAGAACTAAGAAGGCCTTACGACCACTTTTATTTATAGCAAAGACTGGTGTAAATGAAGTCAAAATTCAGCACTTTAAACTGCAACTGTGAGTTTACTGTGACATTTGTAGCTTTTTATTATCTTTAAATAGAATTCTTTTTGCTAGAATTTGGCTCAAAATGTTTTTTTAACAGATATAATTGGGTTGCTAAGCATTAACACTTAATTATCATATTAATAAACAGTTATTACTCTCATACTGAACCTTGCTAAAGCATCATTATTATGCATGCATTGCTCTTAGGTAACGTAATTGTCCTTAAAGGAAATCATTACAATTTAAATGAAATTTGGAGTTACTGGTTAGGGAAGGCTGTAGGGCATGCAGAATACATACTGGACACGGAACTTTAATTTCCCCAAATCACGTCTTTTCAGTAATTTTACATTACAGGGCTGTATCTGTTTAGTTAAAACAGTTTATTTTTTGCCTTATAATTTAGCAAGGTCATTATTTTACCAAAGACAAGCCGTTCTCTTCAGTGAAAGGCAATGTAAAGTCACTACACTTTGGTATTTAGTGTAGGTTAATGAACTATGATCAGCATTTAAAATTTATTTTATTTCATACTGTAATTAAGGGAATGGATTTGTGGTGACACTCGTACATGCTGCCTAAGGAATGAGAATTATTGACTGACAGCTACTGTACTGAGTGATATGTAATGTAACATATATTCCATTTGGAAACAACTATGTTTTTTTGCTGGTTAGATTTTTCTTACTTTCTCTTATTCTTTCACTGTGTTTAGCATCCACTGAAAAACTGTTATTCTCTTAGAAATTTTTTGTCATATAAAGGTTAATTATTTGACTTAATCTCTTTTTCATCTGTTAAAATACAAGGATTATGAACACTTATTTCTGGCATTTTCTTAGATTTATAATTAATTAATGTTTTAAATTGCAATAAACATCTCCTTAGTTTAAATGAATGACTCACATTTAAGAGAAAGTTATATCATCTGTGGGTGCTAGAGAATCTTCAGATGAATTAGCCAATAGCTCAAGATTAACTTTATTAATAAGCATCATTTGGCAAATGTAACGCATGGCAAATGATGTGGCTCATACAGTACTGTAAGAGAGAAATCTACAACCTGTCTTCTTTTCAGCAGGATTTTTTTTTTTTTTTTTTGTAAAAGAGTGAGAAAAATTCCTCCGACCCACACTACTATCTGTCTTATATTTTCTTTTTCACACTGTTTGAGTGTTTCTTCCCTCATACAAACTAGGCTAAATTAAGAACAACTCATCAGTATGTGTTTGAATTGTAACAATAAAAGACCTCAGTGATAGAAATCAAGCCTGATGAACAATTTCATCTAAAATTTATCTGTTTTTCTCTTCCTGTACTGAAAAAAAAAAAAAAAAAAAAAGAAAGAAAAAAGAAAGAAAGAAACCAAACACATTAATTACACGTGGTTTGTAATCCAGGTAAAATGCATCAGAAGAGCAATATATTTATGCCTTCCACAATACAGGCTGAACTACACACAAAGCAAAACCAGTTGTCTTTGACAAGAAGCTCATTCTTCTGACTTCAAGATAAGCTTTTCAGGGTCAGGTCCTTGTTCTCAGTATTAACCTAGAGTACTTTTTTGAGTTCTTGACATAAACCAGAATAGAATCTGACCTCTTAGCTGCAGTGACTGCTACTATCTACATCACCAGAATATGCTTCTCTTGCTTTCTAGTCACACTTGTTTTAAAAAAATATGAAAGAAACTTATTTCATATTGTGAGCTACTATACGTGGCATCCATTATTTCTAGTTTTATTGGCATTTGAAGTCTATGATTTACTGCTAGTATCTGACTTTGTGACGTTATACAATGTTCTTGTCATCCTTTCTAGCCTTGTGCAGTTGGACTGTCTGAAAAGGAAAGTCATCAAGGCTGTCAGTGAGGAGTTATGGCACTACCAGTTGTAGCTGGGGAGCAAGAACTTCTGATTTGGCAGTGTGCCACTGCCAAAAGAGCCATCTGAACTTAGTTTGGGTAAGCACTCTGAAATAGATAATAGGCCTTTGACTATAAAGCTGTAATTGCTATAGCATTCATAACGTTAGGAATTTACGGAGAATATGCACTGTTCACAGAAAATGTTCTAAATGTTTTGGTGAGAAAAATCAGGCCATCATGTTCAAATTTACTTTCAAAAATTAAGGCTTGGGAATGAATTCTATAGCTGCTGCTTACATCAAACTGAAAGATAAAGAGTTGGACAATGGAACCTAGTCACGTAACCATTAGAGACTCTTGACAGGATTTTGTCTAAAGCTCTATTCCAGCAGGAAAGAGAAATATAAAACTTTTGTTAGAGGTGTGTATGGCTGATATGTGTCTTTTTACAGTAGTTCATTTGGTAGTGATGTCTTTAAACCCGAGTAACATGTTAGCTGAGGCAATCTGAGGGTATATTCAGATAAGTCTGGAATGCTTCATTTGAAGCCAGAAGACTCTATCTGTCTTCTGATAGAGAATAATAATAATTTTGATCCTGTGTAACCACATATGTTGTAAGAGGTGGTCTTGTCCAAAATGCAGATTATTGATACTGAACAATAAGATATAGTAGATGTAAGGAAGGAGAGTTGATAGATAAAGGTTGAATAGTATCATCTCTTTGCAGTCATGTCAGTAGAATATTGTGATTTGGGAACTTTCACAAATATCACTGTTAAGCTATTTTCCAGTCTTCCCAAGTCCATTATAGAACATCCTTCCCCTCCAATTATGTGAATTGCTAAGCTCATTTTTTACATTCCCTATTTTCTGTTCTATTTAAAGCCAGAATTATTACTAAAGAATCAGGAAATGCTGCATATCAAACATAGACAGAAAATCTATTTTTCCTTGCTTTTCTGGGTGAGGGATTGACCTAATATTTCTATTGGACGTACAGCAAACATGGTTAATGAAATGAACCTACTGGAACTATTTTACAAGTGACAATCCCTGACAAGCTGTGATATCAGTAAAAGGGAAGTGTTTGTATGGGACAGCATATTCTTGTTTTGTCTGGGAGAATATGGCAGTTCTTTTTTCTTGTGATGGTGTACCACAGTAACAAGGACAGAATTGCTAGTCCTGCATAGAAGCAGCTGCATAGAAATTGTGCACAATTATCACTGGTTTTGATATTACTAAAAAGCTCTTTTTTTTCTTCTTTTTTTTTCTTTTTTTTTTTTTCTCTACAGAAATATGTAATATAAGATTGCCTCAGTTATCACTGTTAGTAGATCTTAGTGATTCCTGATGATTCCAATAGTGATTCCAACAGTTCCTGAAGAACTGTTTGAATATACTTATTAACTGATTTTTATGATTCTCAGAATGTAAGTTTAGACTAAGCTGTACTGATCAGCAATCTGTGACATATTTCATTTAGCCTCAATATATAATTCTTTTGTCCTCAAGAGTTACTGAAGACTCTATTAGCAGTAAAACTATTCTACATTTTATCAAATAAATTCTGTGTGTCTATACACACAAATCAATTCCTGTGATATTTTTGAAGAGATGTAAAGTGGTTTGTTCTCCAGAAATTGGATTTAACTAATGATGACTAACTGCAAATATTATAGATTTTATTTAATTTTTATCAGGAACACTTGATTACTTTGAGAAATACAAATTCTTAGTACTAAGTGTAAGTGATATTTATTTTCCTTTTTTTTTTTTCCTGTATGTGCATAATTTCCTAATATCTTCATTGATCTCAGAAGTATTTGTTTAATACTCATTCAATGTGTAAATGCTTCTGTCTTGGAAAGGAATGCTTTTTTTTGCACTTAAAATTTACTTATGTTTATTTTCTCTGTTATACCTATATTACAATACTTTATAGGTTATGTTGCAACAAAATTTCCATGCAAAGCTTGATTTTTCCATTTCTTGAATTTAAAAATTATAAAAGGTATTCTTTTTAGATAGTTGGATTTCTACCATATATTTTATGAGTTCAATATTGGGTTTGTGTTTCAGTCATAAGAATCAAAATGCTTACTACTGAAAATGTCTTTCAATTTTTTTTTCTATTAAGAGGTGAGAATGCAGGAAAAGAAGAGAGAAAATATTGTTATGTGCCAATGCAGTTGATATCCATTCACAGGATCAGAGAGCAGCTGATTGAAATCCAGTTTCAAACACCACTAGTGCTTAATCGTGAAAGACAGAATGATGCACCTGCTGAGGAAAAGGATGAACTTTTGGGAGCTTTTTTCTGTTACCTGGTAGAAATAATTTTCAGGCAAAAACATCTGCCAAAGAGGCTTTTCAGTGGAGAAATGATTATGTACAATACAAAAATACATTAATTGTCATACTTAAAATAAATCACCCTCTGAATGAAAAGAGAATAATTGAAAAATCGGATGCACTAATTTAGATAATAATTACAGATGTCTTTGTTTTGTGCATCCCTAATTTCGTTTTCAGCCAATGATTAGTAACTCCTCTAGCACACTTAGAGTCTCACCAGTCTTGGAGGATGTCAGGTGATGTTCTGATAAAAGCATAGACCATGAAAACAAAGGAGAAAAAAGTAAGGGCAATGCAGCAAAGAGGAGGAGACAGGAGAAAGAAAACAAGAGGAACAATGAGAAATTAAGGAGGGAACCTGAGAAACAAGAAAGTGGAGGGGGTATTCTGGTGTAAGAAATGTTTTCTTTCTTTCTTTCCTTATGTCCTGTCCCTGAAGGTGTTTAAAACCAGGTTGGATGAGGCCCTGGGCAATCTGATCTAGTATAGTACTTGATCCAGCAGCTGTCAGCCCTGTCTGTGGCAGTGGAGTTGGATGTTGATGATTCTATGATTCTACAGTTCCTTCCTCCATTCTTCCACTGCTTAGGCTATAAACTTTTCAGAGCAGCTGGAGGAAATCAACCCTCTGTATGCTTGAATGAATCTCTGGGCAATACAAATTAGTAATCAGCGAGTTTAGTGTGCAGCAGGAGATAGACGATATTGGAACAAAATGTTCCAGTGTGTATTTGTGTAGTGTCCAGCATAATGGGCCTCTGCTCCCGACTGAGGCATCTGAGCATTCCAGTGATGTAAATATTAACTAATATTAATAAAAGGACAAGCACTTTATTTGCATCCATGTTGCCATCTGTTGCGTAGACTGCATCAATATCAAGTGCATGTTTAGCTTCATTTGCTTTTCTCTAAGCAGTATGCTTTATTTGCTGCAAAGAACCTGACAATTTAAAAGAACAGTAATTTTTTTAGCATTGAAAGATATTGGCAGTATTTTTTAAATTTCCTAGTTGGTAAGCAGTCGCAGCAGACTAGAATTAGAATTAACATATGGATACAGTAGGTAATTTCACAGCAATTGAAAAAATACCTTGTTATAATCTTGGTGAAAATAAGGTGCTAGATGTTTATACAGCAAATAAAACTATTTGTCTTGGATGATGTATCATAACTCACATAGATTTTGCTTTAATTTTAATGATGTATTAGTAAAACACAGCCCCCAGTAGTTACTGTCACGTTTGCAAGAAAGGACAGATGAGAAGACGAAATTAAATGTGGAAGTTGACTGGAACATTTGTTCAATGTTTCTTTAGTCTGGAAGGGTACATTGATATTCTGTTCTCTGCACCATCAAAGATAAAAATGCCCAACGACACTTTTAAACTGATTTAAGATCTTAAGTGTATAAAAACAAAACCTACCGTGTGCAATTAAAAAAGGAAAATCAGACGTGTGAGTGTCCCAAGTTTCCTAAACTCCAAGAAATTCTTAAGTGAAATGTCCAGTTTATTTTGTGAATTTGACTGTACCTGTAGTTGCAGAGGAAGGCAGAGAAACTGCTCGTAAGCACTAACAGCTCAAACGTAGGCAAATTTTTGTGCAAATCTGGTGAGTGGTTTAACATGATTATACAACAAAGACAGCAATGAAATTATGAAGAGGAGTGTCAGTGTGTTATTTATACTTTTTCTTCACACACAGACACACAAGCAAACAGTACTTCTGCTGAGTGATGAATGAATAAGTAATGTGGAATTTTGCCTGAAATAAACAAAGTCAAAATAAAATGTTAGCAAAAATAAGACATCATATATAAGCCACAATTTTATGTTTGACAGTTGTAGCTTCGTTTTAATTATTCATGGTAATACGTCAAAGAACACAAGCAGACACAGTGCTAGCATTTAAAAACTTTAGCAACATACAAAACTATAGGTCTGCTGGCCTGATGTTCATTGTGATAAAAGTCGTTGCTGAACTTCTAATATGGGATACAAATACAAAATGAAATAAAAACCCAAACACCACTACCAACAACAAAATAAAAATACCATAAACAATAAGACAAGGACAACAGCAAAAACAGCAACAACAATATATATGTATATATAGCCTGAAATACAATATCATTTGTACCAATCAGCATTGATTTAGAGTTAATAATTTGTCAGGCTAACCTGTTGCCTGCACTTGATACTTCTAGAAGTTTATTTGATAAATGTAAGAGTATTATATAATTTATTTAAGGTTTTTTTATGTAATATATTTCTCATTAGCAGTTTTATTTTGTTTTTTTTTTTTTAGTTAATATATTGCTGGGGTATGAAATGATTGAGTGCAGCCCTGCTGAAAAGGATGTGGGGATGCTGGTGGATGGTAGGCTGGACATGAGCAAACAATGTGCCCTCTCAGTCCAGAAAGCCAATCATATCCTGGGCTGCATCAAAAGAAGTGAGCTCAGCAGATCAAGGGATTTGATCCTGTTGCTCTGCTCTGTGCTGGTGAGACCTCACTTGGAGTACTGCATCCAGATGTCGAGTCCTCAGAACAGGACGTAGACTTGTTGGAGTGCATCCAGAGGAGGGCCACAAAACTGATCCATAGAATAGAACACCTTTCCTACAAGGACAGGCTGAGAAAGCAGGGGCTGTTAAGACTGGAGGAGAGAAGGCTGCAAGGTGATCTGATAGTGTCCTGTCAGCATCTAGAGGGGAGCTACTGGAAAGAAGGGGATAGAATCTTTATTCTGTGGTGACAGAACAAAGGGAAATGGTTTCAGACTTAGAGTAGATTTAGGTTGGATATAAAGAAGTCTTTTACAAAGAGGGTGGTAAGGCACTGGAACAGGTTGCCTGGAGATGTGATTGATGCCCTATTCCTGGAGACTTTCCATGCAATGTTGAATAAAGCCCTGGCCAACCTGATCTAGCTGTGGTGTTCCTGTTCACTGCAGGGGTTTTGGACTAGATGACCTTTAAAGATCACTTCCAACTCTGAGGATTCTATGATTTTATGATATTGAAATGGGTAATTGTACTGATTTTGGCTGGAAAGGGGTTGATTTTCTTCACAGCATCTTGTATAATGCTGTGTTTTGGATTCATGATGAAAACAGTTTCAGTAACACACTGATTGTTTAGTTGTTGCTAAGCAGTGTTTGCACAGAGTTAAGGTCTTTTCTGATTTTCATGCTGCCCTGCTGATGCAGTTTTGGATGGCACAAGAAGTTGGGAGGGCATGCAGGAAGGATATCTTACTCAAACTGACCAAAGGAATATTTCCATGCCATCTGACATCATGCTCAGCACTAAAAGATGGGAAAAAGTGAGGAAGGGAGAAGGATGTTCAAAGTATTGGCATTTGTTTTCCCAAATAACAGCTATACGTAATGGAGGCCTGATTTAGTGGAAATGGCTGAACATCTGTCTTCTGACGGGAAGCAGTGTTTGCTTTATTTGCAGCTTTGGTATACTTACTAAATTGTCATTCTCTGAACCCAAGAATTCTCTAATTTTTCCCTTTCAATTCTCCTCCCTTTACCACTCTGAGGAAGTGAGTGACTGTGTGGAGCTTAGCTATCTATCAGGTTTAAATCACGAAACACAAAGCGTTATGTATTATATGTAATAAAAATCTGTTGGAACTCAAAAACGATTTTTAGTAATGATTTTAAGTAATTAATGAGTTACCATCACCCAAACACAGTATTACTAGTATTACGCATCAGCTTTTGATTCTAGTTTAGACCACTTGTACTAGTTTTCTCTAAGATAGTTACTAGATATAGAATGACACCTTCAGGAACCCCCAAAGGTCCCTCCCAACGCTCTCTTGAAGGATCCATTGTAAAAATGCTACATAAGAATGGGTCTGAAGGGTCTTGCTGTCCACACTCCTCTAACATCATCAGCTGTATTTGTACTTATTGTACGTTCATCACCTACTACAAAATATTTAATGGTGTAGCATCACTACTCCCACTCACTGCAGAACAATCCTTTCATATCTTCAGGCACTTAACCAGAATTTTTCCAAAGGGTGGCTATACTCTGGAGCCAGAGGGATACCAATGACTATGAATTGTAGTCAATCTGCTGCACAAGGAGCTAGACTTAAGCAGTTTTGACATTAAACAGTCCAAACCACTACGCTGGGAACTAGCCTTCTGACTGTGTGTCCATATAGGTATGTCTTTGATTCTTGCATGTGTTCCATGTTTCTCATTATTATCACAATATGGAATAAAGTGTGACTGATTAAGACTGGTAATGTTTAGTAATGTTCTGTTAGTGAAATCACTGTTTCATCAGGTTGTTAGAAAATTGGTGGAAATCACTGAATTTTGCATGCAAACTCTGATGTGAATGATACAGCAAAGTTAGACACATTAGAAGATTTTCTGTTGCTTTATATAATTTATATAATTTATTCCTGAATGGCAAGTTGCTTTTGAGTCATATATATAAATGATTCTCTCTTTTTTTTTTCTCTCCTATGTGTTTAGAAACTTTTTCCAGATGTTTGTCTAAGTAGGTGCTTTCTAAGACAGCTTCTCTTTACATTCTCATCTAAAATAGACTCAGATAAAACCACATAGATGTATTACACTGCAAGGAGTGAAATAAGTGAATTAATAGACTGTCCACATCATTAATTTCTGTGGAGAAAGTACAGAAATTACTCATAAGTTTGTATAAACTAGTGCCTTCTGCATTAAAATCACTTGGAATATTTTTTACTTACTTTAATTGATTGTGTTGAGGTATAAATGACTGTAAATTGGTAGAATCATTATGCCAGAAGGCGAGAAGATGTGAGTTAATGTTAATGTTAGCTGGGATACTTTTTGACCTGCATTATCTTCAGGGTCCTTGGTCCATGCAAATCAGCTCTAATCTGTCTGCTTTAAAAGAAATCACAGTTTCACATGCATATAAAAGAATTTTCACATGTAAAAGAAACTCACTGTGCAGGCACAATTCTCAAGCTGGCATAGCTTTCCAGTATATCACATATAGGTTTATATCTTATCAGGCCAGAGAAGATCATCTTAATCTTATCAGACTTAATGCAGTCCATGGGATGCTTTGAACTAATTTTTTACTCAGTTGTGATAGATACAGATTCAAGAAAAAAGTTACATTCAAATTTTTCATCCTCTTGCATACTTTCAGAATGAAAGTGTGAAGTTCAGAATTAAACTCTGCCACTTCAGCTTATTTACCTTTGGTAGCTTTCCTGAATTTGCAAAGGTCCATAAACTACGTGATGAAAAGTACATAAATGGAACACAGATTTTATGAGAACTTCAGTTGAGAAAAAAAGAAATCCAACATAAAGACTAGAAAAATTGATAATTAAAGTAGTAATGACTACCACAGTACCAGCAGGACCTAAACACAAATTAGTGTGATTAAAGGTAAGAGAACTGTGTCTTCACATGTCCTTTTAAAACTTGACCTACACTCACCAAATACAGCCTCTTGAATTTTTCTATTTAAAGACAGAAAGGCAGCTATTTTTATTATTATTATTATTATTATTATTATTATTATTATTATTATTATTATTATTTCTGTTCATGGCCCAAATAATTCTGGATTGAACAGAGGAAAATTAGCTCAATAGCTGAAGTGTATATTTTGCTTTTTATTTTTCTTTCTTTTATATTGGTATGGGTATGATTATTACCTCTTGGCTGCATGTATAATCATTTAAATTTATTTTAAGCATAATTCATAGCATGAAATCTTTTGCTCGAATTTCAAGTGCTCTGGAAATCTCTTTCTTTAAATCAAGGAAAAGCCTGAAGAACTAGAATTGTGTTTGTACCTATGGCCATAGGAGTAAAGACTGAAAAGCATGACCTATGGTCCAGACTTTGGAATGGGGTTTTTTATGTTTTGTTTTGTTTTGTTTTGTTTTGTTTTGTTTTGTTTTGCCAAGACAGGCTATTTTTAGACTACTATTCTGATCTTGACAGGAATTACTTAAATGGACAGGGGGCACAGAACATCTGCTGTTTATATAATTCAGAAACTGCAAAGAAGAATGACTTGGGGACTCTGTGAGAAATAGAGTAATATCCTCTTACTAGACACAGTGGAAGATGGGACCTTGCTTCAGAAAATGTATTCAGAAGGATAATACTGAAGATACTTAGTGAAAAGAGTACAGAATACCTCTATTAATCAGGCAAAATACAGATCCAAAATAAATGTAATACCATACTGTGAGCTAGAAAACAAGCTTGTAATGTTTGCCTTCTAAATACATTATTGTAATTACCACAGGATATGGTTAAGCATACAAAAAGAAAAAAAAAAATGTCTATTAGGTCAAACTTTGTTTGAACTTTGCACTTTATTAGTACTGGTGCTGTTGACTGTAATTGGAGGAATTAAAAAATCAGTGGAAAAATGGTAAATATAGCATATTGCAGAATTGACTTTCTGACTTGATCTTAGACCTGCCTCATCACTGTATACCTCCCCAGCAGTTGCTGGGGTATGTCTGACCCTGCTTACTCCAGACCCAATACTAATCCTGGCTTACTGACAACTTCTCACCTTGCCCTTGGGCATTACCTGTTGCTGTGCTCTTGTCTGGAGATCTGGACTCTTGGCTGAACCTGTTTATCATCACTAGACTTGTTTGCTGGTCTAAATCCAGGCATTTCTGATTTTGGAGAGTATGTTTATGATAACAACAAAAAGATGCTGAGAATTCTGAGACTCTGATAACCCTCCCACTAGAAAAGACATTAAAGTGGTAAGGACAAAATAAAAGGCAAGAAAGGAAATGGAAAGTAAGCGTCAGCAGCTTAAAGGTTATGAATATTACCTAGAAAAAAATAAACTGAGCAAGTTCTGTGCGTGCATCAGGTGCAGGAGCAATAAGTGCCTTCTGTCTGTACAGTAGCTTTGAGTACATAATGTCCCTCTTTCAGTAATTTTGTCCCTAACTCCACATTTAGCTTCAAAGTTAATTTGTCATTTTGGACAAAATAATTTTTGGGTCCCCATTACACATGATATCAGAGAAAAAAAACTGCATCACAGTAATTAAAATTACAAAAAGTTGTTTAGGCATGGGCATTCCCTTTTAATGAACAAGCACAGTAGTAACAGCTGTAGGAATTCAACACTGTATGCATGAATGAGTCCATGTGCAATACAAATGAGTGATCAATGGGTTTAGCACACTGATAACACAAGTAAGATTGAAAAGCAGTAAGTACCAGCAAACACTGCAACATCTTGATTGTCTTCTATGGAAACCGTTGTTACCATCACAAAATATTGTGACTTGGAAGGAGTACAGAACTGATACACTGCTGTAATATTTTTTATCATTCCTGTTAAACTGGCTTCTAAGAAATAACATGTGACATGTAATAAAGCACTTTGAAATGAGAGAGGGGAGAGTTTATGAGAGTGCTGCCAAAGAGCTGTCACATTTGCTACTAAAAAGGGCCAGATTAGACTTCTAAAACTACTGTTCCAAGGACTCATGGCCAAAGGGTGAAACTGACCTCTATGTTGCTATAGATAGATTTTCACAGATAAGGTTGCTCAGTGCATGACAGAGTGCTTTAGAGAAGGAAATGGGAAAGAAGGAGAAATCAGACATTAAAGACCAATCATTTGAAATTGGTTTAAGAATGAAAATAATAACAGGTTTTTAGTGTTTTTGTTGTTATTGGTAATGGCAGTGGTTGGTTGGTTGATTTAGTTTGTTAGTTAGATACTTTTCTTTTCTGGATAGGGAAGAACTGTGTTAATCTTGTTCATTTTGTTTTCCATTCTAGAAGGCTACTTTAACAAATAGAATAGTTCTAAGACATTCTAAGTATGCTCACATTTATTTTTTTTTCAGGAATTCTACCTAAAAATTGCTACTGGAAATATATTTACTGCTCACATCACAAATATTTGAGAGGGTAAACTACGAATTTTTAATTTAAGATACTCCCACTCCCATCTTATGACTGTCTTGCATTTATCCATTAATTGACCAAAATTTATGTGAACAAAAATAATATTGCATATTGAATAAACACTTCAGATGAATGATTTATAATTTACTTTGAGAAAAAGTACTTGGTGAATAACTGCAGGTAATGAATATAGCTGAGCAAGTATTAAGCTACTTCTGGGCACTTAACACATAGATAAGGCTAAATGTTATTCACTTCGGAGCATTAGCTTTCCTCTTTTCTCTTTTTCCACATTCTCCTAAGTCTCTCATTTATTTTGATCTGATCATATGGTGCCAAGAAAGGGTACAAGGCTAAAGGACTGTATCATCTTTGAATGACATTTTTTTAAAATTATTATCTCATTTCAGTGAAAAGTATTTAAGTAGTAGGGAAACCAACAAACAAGAATTCTGTGTTGTTCAGAACATTGTCAATAAGAAGAGGTTCTCTCTATTTACCTCTAGTACATAGAGACAGTGCATTACTAAAAAAAAAATGTGCAAAAGACTTTTAATTGTGAAAATCATCTTCTTCCTAAATGTTAAGTGGCTGGAAGGAAAGAAAAGTTTTAGATATATGATGGCAAGGCAGGGGGATAAAATATTGTTACTATGCTATGGAACTACAAGGTATAAAAATTAATCCAGAAAGCTCTTATACATTGATATAAAACCTTAGAAGAGTTGATAATCATTATTTCCTAGCATTCCTGTTCTGATGCGGTAAAACTTTGTCTCTGCCACAGAAAAGAAATCACTTGCTGTCAAATAAAACTGAATTAAAAAGGAAAAAAACACCTGATGATTAGCTATTACCTGTCCTAGGTACATTTTCCCCAGACACACGGGAGATAATGCTCCTAAACTTCTCCTAGCTTGAGTACATTCTTGCACTTCCCATATCTGTGGTGTAAATCAGTTTCAATTACAAATTCCCTCCTGCACACAGGGCCCATGCTGCTCCAGATTGCATGAATCGTAATTCATGCTGAAGCTCACAATGCATCAAGTAGCTAACATCCAAATGTATTCTTGCTGTGGTCCAGAAACCCTTTTTTAAGGATGAAGTAGGCAAAACTGAAGCACGTTTTTCTCTTTCCTTCAAGCCCTAACTACACACCCCTGGGAATTTAATACATGGCCTCACTTTCACACTGTAAAATGATCACTTCGGTACGCTGCAGAACAGCCTTTACATTTTTCATTTTTCCTTAGGGAAAAATTAAAAAAAAATAATAATAATAATAAAAAAATTATACCTGTCCTACATGAATCTCAGAGAAGATTCTATGTTAAACTTTTATATATTCTGTATATAGCCAGACTGGTCTAGTGAGCTAGTGCTCAGCGATATGCAGCAGTCTGTTCTGCTTCTTGTTCTATGGGCAAGGATCACTCCCTGGGGTCAATGCATTTAGCAGTATAGGTATCAACTCTGTTGTTCTTTCAGGGCACAGGTCCTCTGTTGCTGCTTCACATAAATGAAATGCAATATTTCTTGGTGTCATTGCTTCAGTTCAGCCTTTTCTGTCATTCAAACACCTTTTTTCCATGAAAATATAGCATAATACAATCTGACTTTACAGCCTTAGTGCATATAGAAATGTATATTAATACTAGTCATGCTCTTCAAGTACAAGGAAAAATGTAATTACATAAAATAAAAAATGCCTGCACACGCTTCTCGATCTTGGATTTATCTTGACTGGTAGACATCCCTAAGCTTTGGGAAAACTTGTAAAGGAGTCCAGGACCCTACTTTGCTTTCCTTTTGGTATACAGTATTTCTTCCAGGCCATAAAATAACCTTACATTTCTACAGTCAACTATCTCCTCCTTACAATCTATCTCACTCCAGTCATACTAGATTTCACATGAACAGACTAAACAGGGAGAAATTCTCATCTACATAATGGAAGGAGAAGTGGTTGTACACACGTCACCAAAGTGTTAGTTGTAGATGAAAGTTAACTTGATGGCTAGAGAATTCTGCATTCTTACCAGAAGCCCTGCTACTGGGGAAGGATTATAAGCTTTATTATGGACTGCACCTATCCAGAGAGGAGAAAGAGACAGTAAGACTGTCTGTTATAACTGTCCAGAATTCTTATTCCAGAATTCTTAGATAAGTTACCAAAGTCTTTACCACACTATTTGTTACCATGTAATGATGCCTTTCACAGTCAAAAGAAAAAATATTCTGGAATGAACACATCTCTTTGTTGAACATTATCCCATTCAAGTCATCAAAGTTTAATGACTCTTGTTGTCTGCTCTGTGATAAAAGCAAGAACTTCTCGTAACAACACCTGTGGGATTTAGTTCTATCCTGAGTTGAAAGTCAGCAGAGCATGCAAGGGCCAGATTCAAAGAGATGTCTACAACCTGATACTTAGAGTTAGCAGTGTGTACTAGCACTACTTATGAAACATAGCCTGCTATCTGTAAATAGTCTGGCTTCTTCACATCCTTGCATTGTCCCTGGTAAAGCTATCTAATATTAATGCAATGTTTTATCTTTGAGCATATATGATTTATTTGGAAAATCAGCTGTATAAAATTAACATTTAAAATTCAAGAATGGATTACTCTTCAGTATTTTCCCTTCCCTGAATGCTTGTGGATGTTTCTTTCTTTCTTTCTTTCTTTCTTTCTTTCTTTGTCTTTTATTTATGATTCTTATTAAAAAATATGGAACTAGGTATTTCACAAAAAGTGCTTTGACAGAGGGTAAGGTATTGTGTATCAGGTATGCTTGGTATTTTTGGTGTTGCACTTCCTGTTCACCCTCTCTGAGATATATTGCTCAACTGTCATTTATGAAAATAAATACAATCATGAGAAGGCAAACTAGAAACAGCTTCCAATCATAAGTTCTGTAAGACATTGTCTTCTGAAAACTGTAAGTGGAAGTGTGTGTTGCAGAGTAGGTTTGTCCTGTATTTAAGGAGCGTGACAAAAGATCTCTTAGGGCCCTGGTCTGGCAATCACTAAAATGAAGGAGAAAATTATTTTTCATTTAACCAAGTAACAGTTCAGACTTCAGCACTGAAACATGGAGTATTATAAAGCTCTGTCTGATTGCAAAAATGTTTTTATTTATTTATTTATTTAATCAGCTCTGGTCATCTCTTTGGCCTTCTTCAGATGTGAATTTCACATCCTTCAGTGTCATGTCAAATTATCTCCTCAGCTCTTATCCAAGAACTTCTTCTAAGCTTTGACCCTTTGAATTTACAGTTTTTTCTGACATATGGTGCAGCTGAAATGATAGAACTGAAAACTTGGACAAAGCTATTTTCTGGATATTAGAATTGAATTATATTATCTTTAGAATTGATCTCACATGGTATCATCTTGAGGTCAAATAGTAGGGTCATAGGTCTGGAAATGACCTGGGAGTAATTCAGTTCATACCCTGTGAAATGTAAGTGCCCAGTAGAGGACCTACAAAATATCTATATTACCTCACAGACCAAATAACATTTTCTATCTTCCTGTTACAAATCGAAGATTTATAGTAAAAGATAAAAGCTCACAGCCATATTGAAGAAAAAAAAAAAAAAAAAAAAAAAAAAGCAGAACAACTATCCATACTCAAGATTTCTACAGCCAGAAGAAATCTGAGTTAAAGAATTTTCTACATCGGCTTTTGCTTATATGTAACTCTCACATAGCACTTCTATTATACAATATCATTACCTTATGCTTATCTTAAAATAGCTTGTTTTTTAGACTCTATGTGCTTTCTGGATAGGGAAGGAAGTCCTCTTCATAGGAAACATTGTTTAATGTCTCCCAGGTGTGTAAGGTAAGTGAAAGATGATACCTCATTTGAAGCAGGGCTTATGGCTTAGTGAGTTTATTAGTTCTGTGAATGAGGAGTTGTCAGTCCTGCCTTGCTTAGTTTCATTTAAAGTACAAATAAAAAATAAAGTAAATTGTATTATGTTTCTTGTGTTTTTACCGGGCAAGGGACTAAAACCACACAGCTCACTCTCCACCCCCCACCAGTGGGATTGGAGAGAAAATTTAAAGGAAAACCTCAAGAGTATGCTGGCTAGAAAAAGACAGCTTAATAAGAAATAGTAAAACAAAACTAACAAACTAAAACTACAAAAAGAAGAAACAACAACACTGATGTATGAAGCAATTGCTCACCACCTGCCGACTGATGCCCTGACAGTCCCCTAGCAATTGCAGCTTACTGGCCAACTACTCCCAGTTTTATTGTTTATCACAACACTGTATGGTATGGAATATTCCTTTGGCCAGTTTAGATCAGCTGTCCTAGTTCTGTCCTTTCCCAACTTCTTATGTCTTACGACTCAGCATAAGCACAGTTCTGCAACTACTAAGACATCAGTGTGTTATTAGCATTATTCTCATCCTAAATCCAAAACAAAGCAGCATACCAGACACTAGGAGTAAAATTAACTCTATACCTGCCAAAAGCAGGATGGTGCTAATGCCAAATTGCAAAAGGAGAGAGACTTTATAACATTTTAAATATCTATCAAGTTATATGTTGTTTTAATGAATTCAAATTTATCTGTCTACATTTACTATTTTCCTACCTGGTATTTAGTACTAGTTTTGTTTATGGGAGAGAATTTTAAAGAGTTAATTTTCAGGATGACAAAATCATTACATTGGGGATACTGTTATTTAAAAATTGATCTGATAATGATTGTTAGCCTTTTGATTGGAGATATTAATTAGAAAAGTTTGAAGAAAGATGAGCAATAATTTGGAATGAAGTATGCTGTATTGCTTTATGAAAACATTAAAGAATACAGAAACAATTTTTTGGAAGGTGTTTCTCACACAGCATCCCTTTAACGGAAAATATGATTGCCATCAGCTGGTCACCGAGGAAACTTGCATATCATCTGGTGTTAAAATGACAAAGCTACAAGATTAGTATGGTTTATTGAATCAGAAGGATAATTTTCAGTAAGAGTTTGAATTTCTACACAAAGTTCTCTCATAATATAATATAACAAGGAAGTTATAGACTGAATTTTTATCTTTTGTTCTGGCTGTTCCTCTTTAGTAATGTTAAGGTTTTCCATTAGGTTTAGGTTATTTTTGTGAGAGAATGCCAAGACAACTATTTTAAAGTATGTTCATGACATACCTTGTACCAATTGTCTTGAGTCAGTGCATGTATCTTCTTCTGATATGCATGTATATTCTTCTGATATGCTATCAGCAAACCAAGATGGCAGTGTGTAACACATAGGCATAAAAAGAAGTTGTTGAATACAGGGGGCTTTGAAGTGTATATGATATTGTTTCTGAATGAGAATGATATACAGACAGAACAATGTTTAAATGCATTGACTCTACCAAAATAGCACGTAGTATGAATTTGCTACAGTATACTTGTATTCCTTTTTTAATTTTTAAAAAGCTGCATAAAATCATATAGTTTGCTAATTGAATGTATTTAATACATCACCCTGAAAGCTGACTTTCTTTGAGTGAAAATGTAAATTTGACTAACATAAAAAAAAGTCCTGAACTTGGATCTCAGCATTAACTCCAGAATTAACATTATGCAGTCAGCTGATAGCTCCACTTTTCCATTAAGTACAGACACCTATAACTGTATTCAAATATTGATATAACATAACTTGCACAGGAAATGGAAGAGTAGATCAGTAAAATTTGCCCAAAGTGCTTCAGACTTTCAAAAAATCTTCAATTATAGGAACCACTGTAGACCTCATGATTTGTATCATAACAAAAAAAAAGTGTCTTAAATTCTTACAAGGAATCCTTCCATGTGATGCATAATATCAGTTTTTGTTCGAAACACAACTATAAATACTATGAAGAATTGTGAAATTATCTGTGTAAGATGGGACTAAGACATTGGAATTATTAGATTGTCAAACATTAGAATCTTCATTAAAGTATCCTTGACTTAATTCCATTACTAAAAGGAAAAGAAAAAAGTTGCAGTTGACACGCTAATGTTTCCTTACTTAATCTTCATCTATAATTTATTCATCATACATTGCCATTGCTAAATCATTTAAGAATAAATTTTCATTGTAAGAGGAGTATCACTGCAGTTAGATCATTATATATTTTCCAAGAAAATGTATTACTCTAGAGAGAAAATATTTTTAGCTTTCTTATTTTATTTCTTCTGATTTATTTTTTTTTCCTCTTCTGTTATCCTTTATCTTTTAAGCTTTTATTCAGAAAAAGCTTTTCAAGTGCTAAGTTTTAGCACACAGTTAAGTCAGTGAGACTGAAAAATTTCATTTTAGATCACGGTTAATTATTTTGTTAAATTGTGATATTTTCACAGGTTAAGTATTATGCTTACTTTCCTTGATGTAAAAGCCACTCATTATACATTTTATCTTATGGTAGTATAACTATATTGCCACTGTAATGTCCATTGGCAGATCTGTACTAACCATTCTCCAGGTAATGTATAAAAAGCCACCAGTAAGTACAAAGTCAGATGACTAACAAAGCTACACTTTCACAGAGTTATAGAATTGCCTGGGTTGAAATGGACCATACTGATAATCCAGTTTCAACCCCTCTGCTATGGGCAGGGTCACCAACCACTAGACCAGGCTGCCCAGAGCATCGAGCTTGGCTTTGAATGCCTCCAGGAATGGGGCATCCACAATCTCTCTGGGCAACCTGTTCCAGTGTGTCACCATGATCTGTGTGAAAAACTTTCTCCTAATATCTAAACTAAATAAACCTCCCCTGTTTAAAACCATTCCCCCTTTAGGCTTACGTTTGTCTCCATGAGTGTGGATGGAAAAGCTTTTGTCAAATTTCAGTGAACAGGAAATCTGGGTGATTAGTTTAAACTTGACAGCAGCATGGAATTTTGTTTCCAGACCATTTAATTTAGAATCACAAAATCACAGAATGGCTTGGGTTAGAAGGGACCTAAGGGATCATTAAGGTTCAATCCTCTGCCATAGGCAGGGTTGCCAACCCCTACATCAAGTGCTAAAACATGCTGCCCAAGGTCCCATCCTACCTAGTCTGGTATGCTTCCAGAGATGGGACTTCCACAACCTCTCTGAGCAACCTGTTCCTGCACCTCACCATCTTCTCAGTAAAAAGCTTCCCGAACATATAATCTAAATCTTTCCTCCTTTCATTTAAAACCAATTCCCATTCTCTTTCACACATACCTTTGTAAAAAGTTGATTTATCTCATATTTATAATATCTCTTTAAATACAGGAAGGCCAAAATTAGGTCTCTCCACAGCCTTCTCTTCTACAGGTTGAATAAGCCCATCTGCTTCAGCTTGTCTTCATAGGAGAGGTCTCCAGCTCTCTGATCATCTCTGTGGCCCTGCTCTGGACCTTCTCCAAAAGCTCCACATCTTTCCTGTGTTGGGAGTCCCAGACCTGGAACACAGTGACATTTTAAGTGTCTCGGTTTGCCCTGTGTCAATGGTTTATGGGCTGATTCGGCCTGGTTCAGTGACTAGAGGGGCAGAGGGACTTCGCAGAATCTGCACCTCCAGAAAAAGGGAGCAGGGGACCCCAAAATAATTTAAAACAGCAGCAACAATCTGAGGAGACACAACTAGTTTACTAAATATAGTATTGGAATGCAAGATAACACACCATAATACGGATCAGGTGAGCTTGTTACGAGTTATATCTCCTCTCTGACCGCAAAGCCCCCTGGGGAATGTAGTTCTTCTCTTCTGGACAGGTACCCAGAACTTGAGCATTAACAGTTAAACTCTCAGTGCACTATATGATGTTATGATGTGGAATACTGATAACCAAAAATCATAAAACCACGATGCGTCTTTCATGTGTTGGGTTTCCCAGACTTGAAACACAGTGACATTTTAAGTATCTTGGTTTGCCCTGCATCACTTTTACAGCTCCAAAGCAATCTCCACAGGTGTTTTGTCATGTATGCCAATACCATCTTGACATTTCAGATATTCTAGAACGCTCTAAATCAAACAGAATTGAGGCAACTGAAGTTCATCATTGAGTGCACCAATAATAAAAAGAGAACATATTTTATTGACAGAGGAAATTAATTCCATCCATATTTGCTTTCAAGTAGTCTGAATTACATTCTGGAAGTGTTCTCACTTTTCATAGCATAAGTAGAATTTAGGGTAATTACTTTGTATTTTGAAACTTAATTTTAGATCACTGAAGTCTATGCCTTCTATATTTGTTGGATGAACAATCAGTCTCTGCTCTGTGATATAATTACATGTTCTATGAAAAAGTAATGAAAAGTATATTCAATACAGTACATTAAAACTTTTAGTAAGGTACATAAAATATTAATTGAATATCAGTGTATATAAGATAAAATTTGATCTGTATTTCAAGTTGGTGAGTGATATTAGTCTTCAGCCTTTAATGGCTATTTCTACTTTACTATTTTATAGATATACATTTGAAATCATATCAATTACCTGTGAAAATAAAGAAAAATAAAGATAAGCCTATGTAGTTAATATATGTGTTCTACAAAATTTTATAGAAAATGCTCCCTAAGTTAGAGAAAGGGAAAGACAATAGCAAACAAGTGAGATTTCTTTTTGCTTGAATTATACCATTAGAATCATAGAATTGCTCAGGTTGGAAAAGACCTTAAAGATCATCAAGTCCAACTACAAACCAACCATACTACCCTAACTCTAACAATCCTCAGCTAAATCATGTCCCCGAGCACCACATCCTAATGGATTTTAAACACATTCAGCGATGGTGATTCAACCACCTCCCTGGGGAGCCTATTCCAGTGCTTAACAACCCTTTCTGTAAATAAATTTTTCCTGATATCCAACCTAAACTTATCCTGGCACATTATTTCAATACTGTGTGGTATGCATAATTTAACATTATGTTTCTATAGTTGTGTTTCATTCCTTTGTATCTGATCATGGCCTATAAGTCTAGGTCAATACATGGTATTTGAACATATCTGAAAGGTACGTGATAGTGATCAATAACAGGAGAAAGAAGTAAGTGAGATGTTGGTATTTTACAAAATACTAAAGTTTTTAATTCTAAAGTTTTATTAATATTCCTATTGAATACTACAGTTTCATGACTTTCAAATTGCTTGTGTCTTACCAAATATTCTAAAAAAGAATTATATCTGAAAAAATATGTCAGGTAATATTTAGTAAGATAAAACTTAATCTAATATTTCTATTTATTCTTTATTCTGTTTTGTTGTTGTTGTTGTTGTTGTTATTGTTTTTTAAACTAGTCTCAGGCAGGAAGATGCTCCAAAGATCTGCTTTTGCTGGGTATCTACTAAACAAAAGTCCTGACAGCAGGCCAATTCCTTGGAACCTTTTAAGCTTTTCTTCTTCCTAGCCCTGGTAGTTCTGTCTAGTCCTGTAAAGCTCATAAACTCCTCATTCTGCAATGAAGATAGGAGAATAAACCACATTTGCTGTTTCTGCAACATGCTGTTTTGGGGATATGCTGTTCTGAAATACATTAGGATAATGTAACAAATGCAAATTACCATTGATTTTACAGCCTCTCAAATCTCACAGATGCCTTGTCCAATTACCCTCAAACTTTCTAAAGGGAAAAAAATAATCTTCTTTTACAACACCACACAAGAGAAATTTCTAATAGAACAGTCTGATGTTAAAATTAGATGGAAGGGCCTAATTGAGCTTATAATGGAAGGTACTTACAACCTTAGCCATGGAATGACTACCACAGCTCCATAAAATAGTCCATTTCATGAAATCAGACAGTTTTAGACAGGCTGCCTGACAGAAATAGGGGCAAAAATACTAGCTGAAACAGGTCTGTTTTTATCAATGTGTTGATATTGCCATTTATTTAAAAAAAAAAAAAACAACAATATTGTGCTGACTAAACACGTCCTGCATTTCTGTTTAAAATCTGTGAAAGCAAGGGCTATGAGGACTACATTTAACTAAAGCCAGCTGAGTTTTTTTCTGTATTTGTAATTATATAATGCATGATAAAATACAGTAAAAATCTATCCTCAATTTGAGTGCTAAAATTATTTTTCAGTTTTCAACCATGGTATCACAATGTTACTTTGGTGTGTTCCATATTTACACACACACATTTCTGTTAATACGTGTGACCACCTTGGACAAAAACCTCACCCTCTGGAACAAATAGCTTCCTTCTTGTACCTTCCTGCTTTAAATTTGGCCTTAGAAGAACATATTTATGTAGGTAATCTGGGCAACCAAACAAAGTGGCTAAGATCTGAACTGGCATAGGTAATTCAGATATCCATTGTTTTTAGAAGTTAGGAGCAATGCTTGGTTAGGTACCTAATACTAGCTGGGATAAATTTTATTCAGTGGATGTAGTTCCCAAATCAGGTGAGGTGTGAATAAGAATTAAGCACAGAGTTAACTCTACTCCTCAATGCAGTGTCAAAGACATCTCTGTACCTCTTGCAAAGATACTGCCATTTATTACTGGGTTTGACTAATAGAAATTTGTTATACTATTGAACAAGCTATGGGGTATAGGTTTGTGTCTCAAAGCATCTCTTTCACACAGGATCTTTCAGAGCTACTAACTCATGTACATACTTCTCCTTTCCCAATTTTAAATAAAATCTTTAATATATGTATATTTTTATGTGCATTTTTCTGTTCTGCTGTTGTTTGTTTTCTTTTCTGTATTTTTTAAGACAGATAGAGGAAAAATACATCCTGTGAATGTTTAGGAGCTTCTAGAATGCATGTAGAGAGGCCTTGTGTTTTACCGTTTAAATATCTATGCTGTAGTGACTGTGATCATCTCTTGCAGCTGAATGTGCTGCTTGTAGCTTATGAACAACTGAGTAAAAGGAGGATTCCAGTTAGCTATTTAATCAGTTTTGTTTATACAGGACACCGTTCCGGTAACAGAGTAATAGTTCACAGATTTCATACTTCTTCGTTTTCATTAATTTCATGTTGGATGTATCAAGATACATCCATTTGCCCAGGGAGGTTGTGGAGTTTCCTTCTCTGGAGATGTTGAAGACCTGCCTGGATGCCTACCTGTGTGACCTGGTGTAGGGAACCTGCTTTGGCAGGGGGGTTGGACTCGATGATCTCTGGAGGTCCCTTCCAACCCCTACAATTCCATGATTCTGTGATTCTGTGAAGATATTTTGCTTTCTAGGCTAAATTCAAACCACAATGGTGATTTCTCAGGGAAAGCGTATATAAGAAAGGGCAGAAAATACCATGCAGACAATGAGAAGTGAGGAAAAAACTGTGAGAAATCACCATATTGGTATATATACACATACCAAAGCCAGAGAAGATGGAGAAGAAGGTGCACCAGGCACCACAGAAGAGATTCTCCTGCAACCCATGGAGGAATCAACACCAGAGCAATTTTTTTCATTAACCAGAGTAGTTAGACTGAGCCTGGAAAAAGGTGGGAATAAAGGGTATGTTGTGTTGTTTGGGATTTTTTTTAAGTATTTCTTACTACTCAGATCTTCCTTCATTGTCACTATATTAAATTAATATTACCCAAATCAAGACTGCTTGCTTGTGATGGTAATTGATAAGCGAGTTATCATTATCTTGACCAATGAGCTTTTCCTCTTATTCTCTCTCATCCTTGGCATCAATACATCAACTTTCTATAGAGAAAAACGCAGACCTTTCTGTTCTTTTCACTGTCAAAAAGGGTTCTTTTATATACAAATATTATCTACAGAGTCACAGTTGATATAAGGCAGTGTAGATATTTATATTACAGCATCATTTTGGACAAAATTTCTGTCCTTAAGGACACCTATAAAGATGTATCAGATTTGAGGTGATGACAAAGATGTGTAAAATATGTTTGCTCTTAAATACAGAATACTTATGTTTGATAACTAGGTTAGATATCTCTCCTTGTAGGTATGCAAAGCACATATCTGTTTTGATTAATGGAAAGAGAATGAACTGCTTACCAAAATTATTTCAAATAACTTGTACTTCCATTTGTCAGAAAGTAGAAAAAGGGCAGAAATATAATGAAAGAGTTTTCATTTATACTGCTTGGATAGAAATTTTGGAGTCTTTTCAACTGGAAACGCAGCATTTATTTTGGTTACGCTGATTACATTGTACACCTACCCATGCCACAGTACTCACAGCATGGTTCTGTTCTCAGTCTTCTAGTTCTGCTCTTAGGTAATTCATTCATCTTTTAATTTTGCTGACTTCTGTCTCTGAACCCACCAGACTAATTTATCTCTGGATATAGCACTACATGTTTTTTTATGTCAAAAAAGAATTACTGATGGTCACAGCTGGTAGATTTCTGTTGGAGGAAGATTGAGAGACTAATTAAAATCTAGAAAGCAGCAAATAATGCTTTGAAATGTATAGAAGACTGCGGACGTGTACTAAATAAACAACAGTAGATATATTACTAATGCCTTTTCCATTTAGAATTTCACATAAAAGAGTTAAAGTTAAGGCCATTCTATGCACTGCTAGATAGAGCTTTAGTATTTTGTTTGCATAGCCATATAAAAATATCTGTGCCTAGAGACTTTTTAAGACATCTTTATTTGTCTCTGACAAATTTGTCTCTCGTATATTTTATTTCAGTTATATTCCATACTGCATAGAGCCCTGTCTGAAGCAGTGTCAGGTCATGGCTATGTGAAGAATTTTTTAAAATAATATTTTGTTCCTCGTTTGCGATTTAGGACCACTGAATATTGCTACAGTTAGAAAAATGTAGAAATTTTGATCATTTACATGATGGCTGTGGTTCTTTTAATGCAAAATAATTATTACTGTGTAATTTGTATGATACATAGCCATATGACGTGCTTACATCATTACATGATAATTTAAATGATTAAATGATAATTTAATCTGTAGTACAGAAGGTGTTCATATTGAGGATGTCAGTGAATTATGGGTTACCTGCAAGCATCCTGAATAAGAAAGGATAGAAGAAAGGATTTTGTCACTATGAATCTGTTGCATGTACTATCCACCTTCTCCCTAGTCTGCCATTAAGGCTTACCTAGAATAACCTGTAGAATAGCTCGAAAGCCTATTCAGATAATTTACCTACACTCTGAAACAGTCACAAAAGAGAGGGAATTGTCCGTAACTTATATGGATAATACAACAAATTAATTACAGTGGTATAAATGCAACTCAATAGTGTCTTCAGTATAGCTCAATGTCTGTTTAACTGTTTCACAATCAACTATTTTTGTGGTCTAATTCCTAAAATTAACTTAAAATTAAGATGAGCACCACTGATCTTAAAGACCTGTCTTAAAAGAGATGCCTATTTCTCCCCATCAACCACACACCTAGTAGTTAATAATAATGGATTGTTCAAGTTAGTACCTCTCGCTGGCTTAAAATTTGAGACTTGCTTTAGGACAATGCAGTCAATTCTTTATGATTTGTTTAAAAATATACACAAAAAAAAAGACACAATATTCTCGATAACAAATGAGTTGTGATAATACTTGTATCTTCTTCATCCGTTAAAAAACAGTCTTGTAAGCTACTTCTAATCTCCTGTCTGCAACAGAATCATGCCTGGAAAGTTTCCACTCCTTCCCTCTGAAAGACTATTTTCTTTCTTCCTATCACTCCTTTACCATTGCTAAAACATATGGCGTATGTACTCCCAGACAAAGATGGTAACTGAGGAGGACTTGTGAACCCACATGCTGCAAACTGCAGAATTGCAGGCAAGAAGACAGAAATAATCCTGTCTGGGAATTTGAACTCTAAATAACGTACTCTATTTGCATTGTCTACAATCACCTGTTCTTAGTTTGAATATATATTTATACAGCATGTATATGAGGCCAAGAATAAATGGACTTAGAGTGTAGGTAAATTATCTAAACAGGCCTTCAAGATATTCTCTGAGTAGAAGCACTAAGAGCACTTGTAACTTTAATGAGAACAAATTAAATCTCAGAAATTGCAGTAGCATAAGAAAAAGGGAAGTGTTACTGATTCTTCCTTCTATTCCTTTTATTTTCCTAAGTAAACTTTGTAATACCCTAAATATGACATTTCAGTTTCCAAAATTTGGACCTGTGTTAACACTGCAGTTCTTTAATGTTTTATACTCACTATGCAATCAGTCACAGACAGGAGAGAGAAAACAGCTTTTAGAAATTTTTGGATAGATTACTGCAGTAATTGTATCAGCAAGGACTTTGGAGCACAGACAAAATATATGAAACAGAAACATTCCCTATTTTCTCAAGAAACACAAAGGAAAAGATCAATGTTTGCTCAATAAGGAAGGTTAAAAGAGGCAGAGGAAGAGGGAGTTTACTGTCAAGACTGGGGTGCAGAACATGGAAATTTTTTACAATTGCTAGTTGATATGTCTGAAAATATTCTACAGATGCAAAATGCTTATAGTTAATAAACAGATGGCTGCATAACAGATTTCAGCTAGAGAGTACCCATCAAGGGAGGGAAGAGTGGAGATGTGACCTTGTGTTCTGAGGCAGGAGTGGGAGAAAAAAAAGAACAGTCTGTATCCATGCTAAGTGCTTAGCTGGAAGCCTGCAAAATCAACTTGATTCATTGTGCTTTGGAGAAGCAGAAGGTGGTCCCAAGTAGTTACCTGGTAACTAAATTTAGAAGGTATCTTAATATCAACATCAACAAAAATTAAAAAATATATATCTGGGATTTAATATATGTTTAACTATTTTTTAACATCTAGTTCTTTCCTTCTTTAGCACAGCAAGCTAATATGTTACATTTCACAGCTGTCTGAGACTGACAGTAACACTGAAGCAAAATTAATATTGGTTTATATTTGGGCAGGCAGACACTTAAATCTCTGTAATTAGACTTTGATAAGGAAAGTAGTTAGTGGTAGCTGTTAGCAGCAACACTGTGCCAAGGGTCATGCCTTTCTACACCAAAAGGGTCAGATGAAAACACTTTTATTACTTTCAAAATGATAACTAAAAATCTATCAGCATCTTGAAATAGTGTTTCAGTAATTATGTTATATTGGGAAGACTGCATTTACTAACAGAATATAAGAAAATATTTCTATGAATATAAATAATAGCAAGAAAAAAACTAAAATCATCCTTATGGAATATTACTGCATATTACATTAGCAAAAAGCAATTTATTTTATAAGATATTCTTTTATATTCTAATGACAGAGGAAGTTTTATGCTGCACTATTTCACATACCTTTGGGTTTGTGTCTGATGTTAACATATAAATTTGGCAGTTTAAAAGGTAAAGATGGCAACACTTGGTCAGGTTACAGAACTAAATAGTTCCTATTTCTCCTCAACAGCACCACTTTTCCCAATTTCCATACCCTCATGGGGAACTTTAAAGAAAATCAGGTGTATGTCAAGATCGGGTAGAGATTTACAAGATTAATGCTTCAGTGTTTATCATCTTTCTGATGACACAATGACAAATTTACAATAACTTTCTTCCAACTTCACAGTTGCAGTTTAAAAAAAAAAAAAAAAAGTTTTGTAATGATGCTTTATATATTGATAGGGGAAAAAAAAAAAAAAAAGCTGTTTTAGGCTATTAAGCTAGGAGTGCTTACCATCTGGAAGAGCTGTATACCATATTACATCTGCTGACTTCACTCACCAGAGCATCACTAAAATACTTACAATTAGGAAAAGCAGTGACTATGTACAAACATAGTTGATCGTTACTGGAAGAAACACCCTACAACAGACATAATTTTGATACTATGAAATTCAACAATACTTCATATAATATTAATCATGCTTTGTAACTTATTCTAATTTTAAAATTCATTACTAAATTATTCAGCAGCCTATAAAACAGACGTATAGCACTGCAGCACCCAAGTTGCTGTATCCATTATAGAATTATATTTTTATAATCTTCAGATAATTTGCTCCTTAAGTCTCATACAGAATCAACGATGTTTCCAGGTGCTATGACTCACATTCAGTTTCTTTATCCCCTGAAAGGTTTCACTTGTGTTCCCTTGTTATCTGTTTCCACATTAAATGTCAAGCTTTTATGGTTAATTTAATTGGTACTGTTGCTCAGAGCTTGATAGACATACATTTTAGGAAAAGAGAACACAGAGAAAGTATAATATCTGTTTCTTGTAATATTTGTTTACATTTGCAAAGTAAGAGTAACTTTGTCCAAGCATGCTTGATTTCTCAGTCAAAAATATATATGAATTAGGAACAAATCTTATACTATTGAAAGACTAATCTGGTTTCTTCCAACAGAAGATAATATTAACTTGGATGCTCTTTGTACCTTCATCTCCCATGAATGTTGCAGAAAACAATCCAGAGGAAATTGTATGACCTGGGTTACAAGTCCGTGTGATGGCTCTGGTAGTGTAATAGAAACAGAGGTGACATTTTTTTCCTCTGCTGAATTTGAATTGGTGACAAAATGGCACATTAGAAAGTTTCATTGAGCTGTTTGCTTTATCAGGTGGATAATAACAGAATCCGGAGAGGCTTGTCTAATTGTAGAAAGCTGATTAAATACAAGGGCAACAGATTTTGTGAAGTAGAACAATATATACCAACAAAGAAGGGAAAAGTGATTTGAGTTTAAAAATTCTACAGCCAGTACATTTCTACATCCAGTCCAAACTACGTGTCATATCTGATTACTCAAATAATTGTAGGAAACTGTACTTAAATGGCTCTGAACAGGACCAGGTTGCATCTTAGCTCAGATTGTCCAGTAAGTATTCTATCATGTTGTCTCGCTCCAATTTATAGGAGGGAGAGGAGGTTCTTTTATTATCTATATACCCGGCGTGAGATAAAGAAATAATGGTTCAAATGTTGGTCCAACCAGTTTATTACAAATCTTAATTAGGGAAATGGGGAAGGGGAGGATGGACACTATTATGAATTAGGGTAACGGGGAAGGGAAGGAGGGCGATAGAAAAGATTGGAAAGAAGAAGCACGGAATCTTTGTAGGCAGCAAGAGGGACACAGTCACCACCATGGATCCAGCGTGGTTTGTAGTTCAGTCTTTGATCTTCAGTAGCGGTGGGTAGTCGGGCATTGTTGTTCTATTGACAACGACGATGACGATAATGAGGGCCATGTCAATGATGGCCCCTTTTCAATGCTTTCAAAGTGGTCAAGTCAGCTGTCTTTGGAGTGACAGCTCAAATCCAAAGTGGTTGAGTCAGCTCTCCACAGAGTGGCAGCTTCTGGCTCTGGGATCTCAGCAGAAACTCCTTTGTTCCCACTTCTAGGCCTTGCCAGCAGATAAGAGCAGGGATGTCAATCTGCATCCTGTTTTTCACAGGACATGATGGTATCATTCCCCAGTTTTCCCATATCAAGTTGGAGCTGTATAGTCTCAGGCCAAATGTTTCACCAGTAAACACTCCTGAGCACTCTCTTCCACTCTTCTACAGAGCAAGCAGCTTTGGAGGAAGGGGCTTTCAAATGTTCCCAAAGTGATGTTGATTGTCACACCCATCACTTGCCTCCTCAACAAATCAATCAGAATCTTATCACATGAAATACCTCAGGAAACAAGCTTTGAGCCAAAAAACAAAGAAAGATTCTCACACGTACACTTTTTATTGCTTTTTTTTTTTCTTTTTCTTTTTTTTCAGAGTTGCGGAGTAGTGAGCTCAGAGACTAAGTATGCATAGTGCAATCACAGCAATTCACATCCATTTGCTATTAAGATATCTGACTTAGGTTTGATCTCCAAATATATTACTAGTGAAATTCTACTGGTATAGTGCAGCTGCTAATGCATCAAGTTGCAATGCATAATCTGCAACAGTTAGCCTGGCACCTAGTCTATTTTAAACTAACATGAAGGTGGTATAGACATGTTTTTTTTTTCCCCTTGTGTTAGAACACTTTAAACAGTCTTTCAAAATTTTCCATAGTTATTTTCTAGAATAGGAGCTAGAGTACACTGTAATATACAGAACCTGTGTATTAAGTACCCTAGCGAAGGTTTGACCCACTTAATAGTATTCCCCTAGAGTAGATACATGCCTCAGTCAGGATTCATCCTGCATAATGTCAGAGAATCACCAATTCTATGCCTAAATCTGAATGAATAATCCTATCTCCCCCCATAGTCATTAGGCAGAAAGGAGAACACCAGAAGGGACCTTTTTTTTTTTTTTTTTTTTTTTTTTTTTTTTTCCATCTTACATTTTAGGAATAAGACACATTTGTCTTGAAAACTAAACTTGTCCAAACCTTTGCAGGGAGAGAACAATACAACATAACAGCTGCAAAATTTACCTCTTGTTTCTTGCTCTTTATTAGACTTTATAAAGGAAAAGTGCTCAGATACAGTTAACTAGGAGTAATCTCAAATGGCAGGAAAAAGGGCACTTCATAGTCATATAATCAACTGAAACAGCATTTAGAAAGAACAGACATCTGGCCCAGTCCAAACATCAGCAGCCAAGTGGGAGAGCTTGTCGTTCTGTAAATGGCAAAATAGCAAACACCTGACCTGAAGATAATAGGTTAATTGCTTTAATATTACATTTTGCATTGATGTTTGTTTTAATGCTGTGATGGGTGAAAATAGGTCTTCTTTTTTTTTTTTTTCTTTTTCCAAGTACAGGCTTTCCAGAAATGCAAATGTCTGCCCAGTGGCCTGATGAAAAACATCTTTTGGGTGATAAAATGAGTTGCATGCAAATGACAAGTAGGCTTGATGTGCCCTGAAAACATTCAGCTTGGAGTGACCTGTGATCATAAATTACTGGCATGCTGCATCAGATCCTAGACTTGTAATTTCATCAAGATCAACAAGATGCAATCTTGAAAACTGTTTGCATGATGTGAGGACAAATTGATGCCCTTGTCCTTCCAGACTGTTGGATGTGATGCTCAGGAGTCTGACTACTTTGTGTCTCTAAGTAGCAGCATAGGGTCATTGTAAATAATTAAGTAGAAATTTGTTACCCTTTTGTCAAATGTATTTCTGATGTTTCTCTTCCTTAGCCTCCATTAAGAAATCCCTTGATTAAATTTTAAAGCCTTAAACAATTTGAAGGGCTGAGAGCACAGGACACAAACTACAGGCTGGATATTTTGCACAGGAAAGTCATATTCTCTTTGGGAGCAAAGAAAATAATGTCAGGTATTTAATATGCAATCCCATGATTCTCTTTCAAGACATGATGTTACAGATTTGATTACCAGCTCAGTGGCTGGTACATGTAGGTCTTTTTTTTTTTTTCTTTTTTTTTTTTTTTTTTCTCTTCTGTTTGCCTTTAGAGATCCAGATTTTTTTCTCTCAATATATTTACAAATGTTTGCGTATAATGTATAGCTGAAAAATTAATCCTATGCAGTTACATAGAATAATTTGTACAAAGTTGGAACCTTCAGAATAAAAAATTGCCATTCATAACTTAAAAGCTACAATTCAAGAATAAAACTGTAATGAGTTTTCTGAAATGTATAATATGGCTTAAGAAGGAGACATGATATTTTACATATAAATGAAAGTTGAAAAATGAATTATAATTATCTTGATTTTTACACCCAGCTAAATAATTTTTATCATTCTTTTTATCATAAGCCTCTCTAAAATGTATTCATTTATAAAACATTCATTATTATGCATGTCTTGAAGCAGACATACAATATTTATTGTAAGAAAAGTCATTTACTGCACATTGAACAAAGAACACTGTATACAAGGAAGAAAAACAAAACAAAACAAAACAAAACAAACAAACAAACAAACAAAGAAATATCAAGGAGGAGCATACATTCCCCTAGTAGAGAGCTTTATTCTGGACCAGAAGATGTATCATTATTGTTGACCTATTACTGCTAGTAAACTATTGCTGTGCAGGCCCAACTGTCCTCACTCAAATAGATCATTAAACATTTTATTTTTACTCTAATTTCCTTAATGTTTGTACACTTGGTTACAAATAGGCTCCATCCCTTAAGCTGTATGTCATTCTTCACCTTGCTTCAGTGAAGGAGTAGAAAATAAAAGCATTCTGGTAGAGAATAGCATTTAAAAAACACTCCCATGAGTGACAACTCTTCAGTCATCATACCGCATTTACACTCCCTAAACAGAATACTGTGAAAAATGGCAGGTCCCTGTAACAGATTTATTTACTCCCCTAGAAATATCTGGACATCCATTGAGAATATTACAGTCATTAACGTATATTGCAGACAGTGTATGTACTCCTCAGATTTTGTGTGAAATATATATGCACTAATTATTTGTTTACAGAGAATGAATACCCCTCCAGTTTTCACATCAAATCTAATTGCATTTTCCTAATTACACATTCCCATTCCAAAATTTTATGATGTTGGTTTAGATGATTCTCCCTTAAAGTCTGTAAAACAAACTGTAAAATAAATTTTTCTGTATCCCATATGCCAATATTTCAATATCCTCCCACCTTGATCTGTACAGTCCCTCCAGCTGAGAAATACTTTTTTTTTTTTTTTCTTTTTTTCTTTTTTTCCTGAAACAAATCTATGAAGCTTCTAAGAAAATCTCAAGAAAACCTACATATGTAACACTACGTATGTCTACACTTTCCTCTGACTAAAGGGAATGATTCCACAGACAGCATTTTCAGTGTCTGTCAGGAAGCAAGAAAAGCACAGATACTGAACTTCTAAAAATATGTTTAGCAACTCTTAATGGCTGCAGACTGTGTAACGAACACCACTGTGAACATTACAATCTATAAAGAAATGTACGGGCACCATGGACTGCATTGTCCAACACATGGCGGCCATAACGGCACAGTAACAGAAAAAGTTCTTGTCAGAGTAATGGTCCAGCAGCAGATGATTTTATTTTGTCCCTTCACTTCAAATTTCGCTAATCAATTTCAATTGATTCAATTGAGTTTCAGTTGCCAGATATAAATAGATCTATTTAAATAATTTCAATAAATGTTATGATATAAGAAGTCCAGTTTCTGCTCTAGATTACGATCCTAATTTGGAGAGGTCAGTCAAAGGGAGTGATTATTTTCAACAAAAGAGTAGTAGTGGACCTGTATTATGTGATATTTCACTAGTTGACAGCTAGATGCCCCACATCAAGTGCTGATTTCCAAAACTGATTTTTTTCTTAGCATTTGATATGCTCTCCGTTTAGATTTTTTTACTGCTAGTAATTTGTATTGTAACGTCGAGTGTACATTTCCCAGAAGAAATTTTAAGATAATCTTTTTGATCCATCTTCATAAAATTTTAATGTACTGATTTTCAAGCTCTTTTGCAATTTACGCATCAGAATAGTCTATAAAGTACCCACAAAAAATTATAAGCAGATACTGTAATCATAGTGCAGGTCTGTGAATCATAAGACTATGTTTCCATGTTTGTGGCCATGGAAGACCTATGCTACTGTCATATAACTGGGGTGTGGCTGAACCAAATTACAAATCAAGTAATTGCATTCTTCTCCCTGAAGTCCATCTGCTAATTTTAAGTGAACAAATGTTGAAGTTTAACCTTGGCAGGTAGCTAAGCACCACACAGCTGCTCACTTGTTCACTCTCCCCAGGTGGGATGGTGAAGAGAATCAGAAAGGTAAAAGTGCAAGAACTACTGGGTAGAGTAGGTACAGGAAAAATGATGTGCTAAACCAAAGCAAAACAAGGAATTAATTCACTATTCTCATCATAAGGCAGCCATTTCCAGGAAAGAAGGGTCCATCATGAACAATGGTTGCACTGGAAGACAAAATGCCACAATCCTGAACATCCCCCTTCCCTCTTACCGCAGTTTTTATTGCTGAGCATGTCATTATATGGTATGGAATATGTCTCTTTCCAGTTTAGGTCAATTGTCCTAGTTCTGTCTGCTGCCAGCTTCCTGTGCACCTCCAGCCTCCTCTCTGGCAGGACAGCATGAGTAGAAAAGTACTTAGCTACTTGTTACTGCTCTGTAACAAAGTCGTCAGTGTGTTTTCATCAGTTTTTTCATCAAAAATATGAATAATGCCATCATACAAGAAGGTATGAAGAAAATTAACTCTCTCTCAGCTCAAACCATGACAAGGGTATTAATCATCCTTTGCTTTTTAAACAGCTGTTTTGCTGAGTTCTTAAAGTGTATCTCAGGATTAATTTCACAAGTAGATGCAGCTTTTTTGTTTTGATTTGTTTACATAAGTGTTGTTCTGTCATGGCTAATTGCTTCTTACTTAATATTGCTCCCAACTTTGGTCAAATCTCCGCAGTTATTAACCTATTTGTAAAGGAAGCTCCTCATTATTTTCCAGTTATTAGAGCACACAATAAATTTATGTGAACTATTCAAGAATTACAGAATCATAGCCTGGTTGAGGTTAGAAGGGATCTCTGGAGGTCATCTTGTCCAACTCTTCCACTCAACCAGGGCCACCTAGACACTGTTGCTCAGGAGCATTCCAGGTGGCTTTTAAATATCTCTAAGGAGAGCGACTCCAGCTCCTCTCTGGGAAACCCGTTCTAATCACCCTCACAAGAGTGAAGTGTTTATTAATGTTCACATAAAAGTTTCTGTGTTTGTGCTCTCTGCCTTTTGTCATGTCACTAGGCACCACTGAAAAGAGCCTGGCTCTGTCTTTTTGTATCTTCCCTTCAGGGATATGTAGATCTTGATGAGATCTGGCCCAACATTTCTCTAGGCTAAAAGTCCCATGTCTCTCAGCATCTCCTAATAGGAGAGGTGTTTCTGTCCCGTAACCACCTTTGTGACTCTTCTTTAGATTATCTCCAGTACATCAGTATACCCATGTATCTTTTGAACTGGTTGGCCCAGAACTGGACAGAGTGCTGCAAGTATGGCC
The DNA here is from genome assembly GCF_019238085.1 of Lagopus leucura. Lineage (NCBI taxonomy): Eukaryota > Metazoa > Chordata > Aves > Galliformes > Phasianidae > Lagopus > Lagopus leucura. Next base: position 21,902,226 of record NW_024962262.1, read on the forward strand.
TCGCCTGTACAGAAGTACAGGAGAAGGACTGACCTTTACCCCCTGAAAGCACTTCTACTAATGCAACACAGGTTATCAGTCTTCTTTGTGGCAAGGGCACACGGCTGACTCTTTTCAACTTGGTGTCCATCAGGATCTCTAGGCTCTTTTCTGTCAAATTGCAAAATGAGTGGCACACCATATACACTGGTGCCTGGGGTTGTTACTCACCAGGTATAGAATTTCATAGTTTCCCCAGTTGAACTTCATGCCTGCCTATTCGTCCAGGCTATCCATGTCTTTCTCGATAGCTTGGCCTCTGGCATATCAGTCACTCCTCCCAGCTTGTCTCATCAGCAGGGGTTGGACTCGATGATCTCTGGAGGTCCCTTCAACCCCTACAATTCTGTGATTCTGTGATTCTGTGATCTTCAAACTTGCTGAGGTTACATTCTACCCTGATAATTAATGAAGATGTTAAATGGGACAGGACTCAGTATTTACACCTGGGGTACTTTGCTAATTAATGATCTCCAACTAGACTTTGCATTACTAATCACCACCCTCTAGGCCTAGTCATCCAGCCAATTTTCAATCCACCAGTTTCATTCCATTCAGTGTAGTTTAATCAATAACTATTCAGCCTTTGTTGCCCAGTTACTCAAATGGAATGCTATTTGGTTAGAACATTTCGTCCAGTACTCCTTGAAAAATGAAAGGACAATATAAAACACTTGTGACAATTGTGGTGGTTTTTTTTTCAGCATATATTGTTGTGGAATTTCCTGGATGGACTATGTGGTTCATCACCCTGAAGTGTGAACATGAGATACAGCATATTTGTGTGTGACTGTGCCTCCGGTTCCTGGTGATTTCTGTTACATATGCAGGTGGGACCTTTCAGTGGCAGTGATAGTTGCTTTTCAAGCCTTTCTCCTAGCAGCACAACTTCATCTGATATTGTGCTGTGCAATTTTTTATTCAATTATTCAGTTCTTATATAGGGATACTTTCTTAGACTGTAGTACAGAGATTCTCTTCTAATCAGGGATTCATTCCAATGGCATTTCTTCATATGAGGAGGTAAAAGACACATTTATTTTACTCTTCCTGCTGCCCATGACACTTGAAAATGCATTATCATAAATCTTCTTTTATATGTGCAAATAATATCTTAAAAGCAAGGGGAAGAAAATTCTGTCGAGGAGACAGTTTTCTACTAGACTCTGAGGAAGGCTTGGTCTTAATGAAATTTTATTCTGTTGTATATATATATATTTATACATAACTATTTATAATTATACCTTTGTGATCTTGTCAATCTTAATATTATAAGCACTTGTTTTGATTCTTGGGTTGGTTTTATCTCAGAATCATCCCATTAGTTTATAGCCCACTTTGGAGCCTTGTTTTTCATGTGAATAGAAGAGCTTATTTCTTTTTTTTTTTTTTTTAAGTAAAACCAGAAAATTATGTTTTGAAAGGCAGAATTAAATAAGATTGTCATGTTATTTGGTAGATGATTTAACATTTAAGCCTCTGTTATTTGCATATCAAAATGAGACATAAAAGCAGCTTGGAAAAAACTGCAAAGCTGTAACAAGAAGCGGCATAACAAAACTCTCATATAAGACTGGGAGAGACTGGTCTATTGTATACATTCATGTCAGCCTTGAAAACTCTGGGGAAAAAAAAATACTGCATATGCAAATACCTGAGATTACATCTCATTGTATCTGCAACTGCTTGATACTGAATTAGTTTTTGCATTATTTTTCTGCTCTGAATTTTTGTCCTTCTAGAGTTTCCTGTGCTCTTTCTCCCCTATCTTTTTTCACTTGTGTTTTTAACTCAATTGGAAGCTGCTCCTCCTCCTTCTCATCAGGGAATAACTGTCCCGTTCTGCATTTTCTTTGAAAATTCATTCTTTTGATGAATATAAAGGCAACATTAGGCTGTACATTTTATTTTTAAACCAAAACAACATAGGCAGCTGACTCTAATTTTCTATCATTAAAGAAGAATCAAGTAAGTGGAACAAAGGACTTTGTATACAAATAACAAAATTTCACTTTCACCTAGACATGTAGTCACATGGACCAGCTGGTATAAATTGACATTGCCTTTAATAGAACTATACTAGGTGACACCAGCTGAACATCTGGCAACTATTTAGAGGATAACATGTAAAATTCATTTGCTGTATTGATATACATCTGTGCTTTCAATGAAGGGAGGGCTGTTTTAGTAGGAATATCAATCCGCAAATTATTAGTTAACAGATTATAGCTAATTTGGAAAGCAGTTGTGATTACATGCATATTTGGAATTTAATGTCTCTGTTTTTGCAGAACTGTGAGTAATTATATGCCTGACTGGGTGAAATGGGACAAAATAAATCAATGATTTATTATGAGAATTTACTCATCGATTGAGTGTGCAAATTATCAGTAGCCACATACACTGTGCCAAACAGAGAGTTGACTGAGCTCATTAAATAGTCTCATATACAACTCGACTCTTTACAGTGGCTTGGCCATGTGACTGACAATACTTGAGATTCTAATAGCTCTTCATTTAGCTCAGCCTCAGTAACAGATTTTCTTTTTTGCTATAAAGTCAGAGAGCTATTATCCATCCATTTGTTCAGAGATGCACTTCCCTGTCCCATTCTCATATTTGCTGTACTCTTTCAAACTCTGTTCACTTTCTCTTTGTTAGAATGTAAAGTCTTTCATTGACGAAAAACAATCTACATTTTTTTATTTGGCAAGAAATATAGAGAGGATTTGGGGTCATGTCCCTATCAATGTATAACTTTATTATTATTAATATTATTTTTATGAATACCCTGTTGTGTTTTACGCTTCATTTTGAAGCTAACATTAAGTGCAGTTTAGAGCATTCATTTTAAAGCAGGAGGTTGACACTTAGTAAAGAAGCAGTAGCTGGAAAGATTTGATAGAGCAATCAAGGGCGATCAACTCTTAATGGTCCTACACCAGTGGATCAATGGGTTTGCTAGCAGCATGGCCATTGACTTTGAACAACTCTGCCCAGAATGGGAAAGGGTGTATGTTCATGTCAGAGCTGGAAAATTTGCAGCATAACCACAGGAGAGCTGAAAGGAGTCACAGGTTATTTTAAAAGGGGAAAGTTCTCAGCAAACGGAATGTTTCTTCTTTAGTAGCCTGGTTAGTAGTTCAGCTGGGCCAGAGTGTTGTTTTGCTTAGAGACATAGTCTACATCTTGAATCCACACTGGAGTTAAAGGGCGGAGATGCTATTTTTTTTTTTTTTTTAATGGATTTGTTCTGTGTGTTTTTGTTTTTTGTTTTTTGTTTTTTTTTTTTGTTGTTGTTTGTTTAATAAAAAAATGTCAGTTTGAGAAATTGCACAGCTGAATCAGTGCTGCTTCCTTTTCCTGTGTCATCGTGAAATAAGACTATTCCACTGCACTGAAATTCAGTCAAATTTTTGTAGGCAGCTGGGTCTCAGGGAGACTGATGCAATGATTTTATAGCGTTGGCAGCATCACCATATGGTGTTCTATTACATAAAGAGGCTCTAACTTGATTTTGTACTAAAGAAGGTTGTCAAAAATTTTATTGGAACCTATGATCAACCATTAACTAATATTAGGGACTTGGAAATGCATGAAATTCACTGATTCAATCCAAACATGATTCAGTTCAAGTAAATAACTTCAGACAAATCTGTGTGTCACTATGGAGGTTCTAGTTTTGTTTGTGTGCCTGAAAAATACAGTATTTTGAGGGTTATGCATAGGTGCTAGTATTTTATTCTGGCTAGCAAAATCCAGTGCTTTGATAAGTAATCTTTTTTTTTTTCTTTCTTTTTTTAGAGAAAAATCCATCTCATCCAGAGAAACTGGATGTATGCAGAGAGGTACTGGGCAAAAAGCAGACTGGATTCATGGACTGAACAAAGTGCTTGAGAAAAAAAAAAAAAAGGTGGATAATGGAATGTGGTCACTCAGAATGGGAATGTTTCAGTGGCTAGAGATGTTTTGAAAAATAATATTCAAATGATATATCAAAGAGAAGTACAGAAATTGACATTTTGTATTTCAAAATAAGCTTTTATGTAATATAGACAAATACTACAGCTTGTAGGCACTGATAGCACATCAACAAATTGCAAGCTTTTTATTTAATTGAGTGTGATTTAGGGAAAAGCATTTAGAACACAGACTGCTCCATCACATCAAATCAATTTAAATTAACAGACCAAAGTTTCAGCTGTAAACTGATGCTAGCTAAGGATAAGATGCATTTCTTTTAGGCTTTAAAGAACTTTGATTTCAGTTTCCTACATTGAGAACAAAGAGTCATGGTCTAAATCTTTCAAATAAAAATGAGAGTCCTTCTAGGGTTTTTTTCAGGTCACATGGCATTACTCTCAATGCTGGGTATTTTTTGCCACAAATGTAAGCAAACATTTAGCCAGCCAGTCTGAATAGGTGATGTTAGACATAGAATGAAATTAAGCATATTCTTAAATGAATGAAATTAAGTTAAGCATATTCTTAAATGAATGATGATTTTTGGTGCTTTTTGTCTGAGTATTTCTGAAACTTTTTTTTTTTTTTTTAATTTTGTTATTGAGACAATTAAAAATAGCTTAACAGATCAGTTAGTAACTAAATCACCTTATAATATGTCTTTTTCTGATGATACTTGAATAATTAAGACATAATGAAAATATCCAAATAATGAGTTAATACATATATTTTTTTTTGTTTTTTTTTTCCTCCAAATAAGATTCAGAGGGACAAGCAGTTTGTTGAGTCAGCTTTAACAAATGGATGTGCAGTTCCTGTTACCAAGGCTGCAAATTGGAGCTATCTTCTAAAATCATCAAAACAAATATAAATTGCCTTTAATTTTCTTATTGCAATAATTCAAATTCACATTTCCATTTCTGGGGATGAGTAAAGGAAGACATGATTCATACTGCAGTGAAAAGCTAATAAGATCTGAGATTACCTCCACATTGAATGAAAGGTGCCTGTTACCATAACAGTGGAAAGCTAAAATAAAATCTTCAGTTAGATTAGAAGATCTGCAAATGTGTCACTCTTTAAAATTTTTGTCTCTCCAAATTTCCTACTTTGGTATTAGTACATTGAAAACAATCTTGTTTTCAATCAATTCAAATCTGAATACATTCTGTTTAAAAAAAAAAAAAAAATTAAAAAAAAGTTGTGACAGCATGAGCAGAATCAAAGTAATTCTTCTACAGTCCTTCAGTGACTTTGTGGGTTTGAGATAGAAAACTTTAAGCATGAGCCAAACTGTTCACAAAAGGAGTTCACTTTTCACGTTGTAGAACTATTCATCTCACATTACAAACAAGAACGTTTTGGACCTTAGAATCATAAAGTAACAGGTTGGAAAAAAACACTCAAGATCATCAAGTCCAACTACCACGTTCACCTATGTAGTGCCATCACTGAAGCATGTCCCTTAGTACCATGACCACATGTGTCTTAAATGCCTCCAGGGATGGAGATTCCACTACTTCCACACAGAGGTAAACATATAAAAGATAAACTTTCTTTAGCAGTTACATAGCTTAATGATAACACTGAAAGAATCTGGGAATCCATCCTCGTTTTAGTGTTCTACAAAAGAGAAATCTATCATTCTTCAGAGCTTCAGTGTGTTTCACTGCGAGGTTTTCATGCTGTACCCTTCTTTGCTCCTCTAGGTTATGTCACCATGCAATGAGTCAGTGAATGCCTATAGCATTTGTACAACATTTTGCTTTTTTAATAGCTTGAATAAGGAAGGTGTACTGAGACTAGCAGTCATTTGACCCAACAGAGCTTATCTTTAAATAAAGCTTAGACATCTACCTCAGGAAGTGTCAGTGGATTGTAGGAAGAGAAAATTTACAGTTTGAATCCTTAGGCAGAAATCACATTACTTGTAGTGATATGAATGACAGCCAATTTTTTTCTTTTTGTAGATTATGAGGGGAGTCTGGAGTGATCAACTCAAAACAACTCAGTTGTAGGCGATGGAATCAATTTAAAAGATCTCTCAGTAGATAATGGCACTGAATCAGTGGAAATATCCTGGTATTTCATCAGGCCTTGAATTAAGAAACTCACTTTCACAGTCTTGTCCAATAACTTTTTAAGAATTGGTCTGTCTCAAATATTTTAAATGAAACAGACTTTTGCAGAAATATGGTATGCAAATGTAAAATACTTCATAAAATCATATCACAATCAACAGAGTAGCTTGTACATTAAAGGAAATGCTTTAGTAAAAATATTTGCTGGCGTGTACATTAATAATTACATAAAATGATATGATTAAAGTTAAAAAAATTAAGACATGCCATTTTGATGACTCAGAGTGAATGTTCTTGAACTCTTTTATCACTAGTTTCAAAGGTTTATATTTGCATTTAAGTTCAGAGTCATTTCTTTAATTTCAATTGAAATAGTAGAATAATTTTTCTGTAAAATATTAGAAATATTTTTCTGTTTGTATTGTACTGTTTCTTTATCAAACACATCGGATAGCTAACATAAAAGTAATTTTTGTTTTGTTGAAATAAATAATACCATTAATTAAATAATAACGCGAAAAATTCTGATTTTTTGAGGGGGGGGAATGAATCAGTGTTTAGGGCACTAAGCATTAAAGAGTATTTGGTATACTAAATAAAAGGAAGAGATGTATTTCAGTGGAAGCTAATTTTTTTCTGTGCGTGTGTTCTTGTGCTTTATGTGATACTGTACAATAATATTTCCCTTTCACATACTCACAGTAAGCAAAACTAAGAGAATATTTGCAGCTGTATGTCCTCAGTGTGATCTAAAATTTATTAAATGTGTAGTAACACATGTGAAAATGTCCTAGCTGCTTTTCCAGTAAGCAACTGTAAGGGAATAGTAAATACAGTGATTTCATTAACAAGTTCCCACAATTCTTTCTTTGCCGAATAAAGGCTTTTAATTAAAAAATTTTTCATCATAACCAAATTAAAAATAAAAGGTGTCATAAGATCAATCCTTTCAGCTGAATGCTGATAAAAAGAAACGCAATAAGCTAAAGTATAAGAGCCCTGTTTTGCAAGGTTCACTATAATCAATGAAAAGCTTTGTCATTGATTTCCATAGAGCCTAGATTTTTCCTGACACCATTTGCTAAGTACCTGTGCTAATAGGCTCTGAAATAGCAGGGGGGATGTGTACTGTCATCAAGAGAATAAGAAAATCTGCACCTGTGCCACCAAAGAGAGCAGAGATGAATGACAGTAGCCTGGAGTACAAGCATCACAAGGCCCAAACACAGATGCTTTATGTGCATCTATTGAATGCACTAAGATGCAATGAAATAATATTTAGATTTTCATTTTCTTCTACCATTAATAATGCTTGCTGCATGCTTTTAATCCCATGAGCAGGAGCAGTCATGAGATATTGCTGCAATGTGACAGGCATGTTCAGAATGGAACTTCATCTATCAAACAGCTTCTGAATGCTGCATACCTTGTATTGGCCTTAATTTTTCAAGCACAGTTTCTCTGATTGATTTATTTATTTATTTATTTATTTTAATCATACAATATAAACATCATTTTTAACAGCCTTGCTGGTAATTTTATTGTTATTCCCTTGTAACCCTGAGATGTTCAAGGTGGAGCACTTTAAAATCTTTCATTTTTCTAGCTTGCAGGATGCACTTGGAGAATGAATGTAAGCAGAATTAACTCCAGTTTCAATTATGCATATCCTACAATTCAAATTACTACAGCTATACTCTTGTTTAAATTGGCTTGTGTTCTCGTTTTTTGGGAAATAAAAGGTTTTTTTATAATGGAATAAGGGAGAATACATTGTTAATTATTCATGTTCATTTTCAATAAACTTTGATTCACCTAGGGCAAGGCCAACAAAAGAAACAGGTGCTTATTTTTAGCTTCAATTAGTATAGGCACTATTTGAAAGTTCTGATTCAGGTAGGAACGTATCTTTTAGACTGGCTTTTGGAAAGATAGGAAACTTGAGTTACAAATAAAACATCAAGTGTTTCACCAAAGCCCTCATATTCAAAGTTTGCTTATAGTTACGAATGAATCTTCACAAATATTTCAAGTTAGTGGCAGACTTTGGATATTCTTGAACTAGTGGCAGGTTCCCATTCCTAATTTCACCTTTTTATGATACGGGGATCAATGGGTTGTGACTTGTTCTTTGTTTTCATCATCACAGCTATAGCATGCTGACTGAATTCCTGTGGAGGGGCTGATGCAGTGTGGGGCATGCCCTAAGATTATTCTTCCCTAAAGGTCTAGGTGAAGCTGATTAAAGCTGAGTGAAGAACACAGGATCATATGTAAAATCTAGAACTTCTGTGGGTATGTGTAATGAGGCGTCAGTTAAGAGAACTCTCAAATTGTACAAATCCTTGTAAATGAAAGAGCATGTGCAATATAAACAAGTAAACAGAGGGTTTCACTATGTAATGCTCCGCGCTTTCCGTAGCTGCCACTTCAGAGCAAGTGGTGAACAGGCTTCTGAAAAATTTGAACAGAGTTAGGACTTTACAGAGAGGGACAAGAACTTTTCCTGTGCTGAAGAGCTGTATTATCCAACAGAATCAGGAAAAGAGTGCTGGTGTGAGATATTCTCATTAGCCCATTCTGCTCAGCAGGTGTGCTGCTGCCAGCTGTGCCAGCTGCAGCGTAGTGCTGGTCATCAGAGTTAAGCCAAGCCACGTCCAGATATAGCACTGCACAATTACTTTTGTGATGGGAACACAGTCTTTCAGATTATCATCCATACAGTTTATCATATATAAACATTTGAAATGTTTTTACAGCTATATCACATCCAAAAATAACAAACAAACAGAAAACAACAACAACAAAGAAAAACCACCCTAGAGCAACTGGAAACAGGGGTTCAATAGGAAGCAGTAAGTAGTCTTAAAATATCAGGAAAATTATTCTGGATAATTAGCAGTAAAAGTCTGCATATAGCATCACTAGCTGTCAAAGATATAAAAATTGTAATTCAGAATTTTTTGTAGTGCCAGAAACTTCAGCTGAAGAAATGGAACTGCAAATGATATAAAATCACATTTACAAGAACTGGAAAGTGAATCTTCTTAATGGCTTATTGCTATATATGTTGTTTCATCAGTCACTTTGTATTATTCCTCATTTCAAGGTGTTAGTGTCAAAAATTGCCTTTTACTCATATGTCCTTTCAGTAGGTGAGAAAGCTGATTAACTTACTTAGGAGGTAATTACCTAGACAAGAATTAAGAGTTAGAGTCTGTCCCTGGATCTTTTGCATATACTCTAAGGAAAAAAAAAATAAAAAAGAAGAACTATTGCAGATCTGTTACTTAAAAGCAAAAGTTCAGTTCAAGGATCTTACCTTCATTCTTGTTAAAATCACAAGTATTTCCATGGGCAATATGCAATCTGAACATGAACATTCATTTTCAATTACCATGTTCTTTAAAAAAAAACAGGCATAAGAATTTCTCAGTAAGAAGCATCCACTTTTTCACATCCTAAAAGCTGTGCTATTTTGCAGCATCAAATTCAAGATTAATTAGGCAAGAAAGAATCAGGCAATATGTAAGATTGTTTCAGTATTTTATATTAAACAGCTATATGTTAAAACAAAGAAGGAGCTCTGTGCAGAGGAAATAGAAGTCTTTTCTCCTAGATGAATCCCCAAATACAAGATTATGGAATTTTCTCAGATACATTACATTTTCAACATATGGTTGATAATGCATCAATATTTTAGCTGTTGAGCAATGCTTGCACAATTTCAGGGCCTGTTTCTGGTTCTCATTTTTAAACCATTGCAAGTAGGCTAGGAATGGGCAAGAGGCTGGGAGGCGGCATAGCCAGGACAGCTGCAATGTCTTAAGTGACCAAAGGAATATTCTGCATCATTTGATGACATATTTAGCAACAAAATTGGGACACTGTCTTTCCAAAGCAGCTGTTGTATGTAGATTGGCTAGGTATCAAATTTGGGTAGAAGCTGATGAATAATTGTTTTTCATATCTTTTTCCTTTTCCTTCCTTTCTGTTCCCTTCCTCTCCCTCTTATTCTCCCTTATTTTTCTTTTTCCTTTTTTTTTTTTTTTTTTTTAAATAAATCTATTATTATTATTATTATTATTATTATTAACCTTTATTAAACTGTCTTTATATCAATGACCCCTGAGTTATATAACCCATGAGTTTTTCTCATTTTTGCCATTCCAGTTCTCTTCCCTTTTCTGCTGAGTTGAAATTGAGCAAGTGACTGGATGTTGTTTTAGCTATTGGCCATGCCTAACCTATCGCTTCCTGGTTTAGACTGTATGGCTTTACTTACTGGTTAGATTAGTCCGTTTGCTTATTGGTTTAGATTATGCTGCACGTGTAGAGTAAAAATGGAAATGGAAATGTAAGGCAGACTTAGTGGTCTACATCCCAAGGAATTAGATACTAATATATCTAAATTTTTTTCTTTCTAAACTATAAAATCTCCACTTACTGTGAGATAAGAAACTCAGATAGAGAAAGTACTGAAAGTCTGCAGGTTGTAAATGGGATTTCTAAGTACGTTCAGATTTTAAGGACTATTGCATGGATGACTAGGTGAAATCAGTGATCTCAAAATCTAAATCTACTACAATGAAAGACAACTAAATATAGAAGTTATATTGATTTTCATGTAGAAGATTTTAGCTCCTGTGGAACTTATTAGTGTTATTAGATGTGATTAGATCTTATTAGATGTGTCTTATTTACTTTGTCTCTTCTGAGTCTCTACTGAATAATCAGAGTAAAGAATCAAATTCACTTCAGTGAGACTTGGATCAGTTCCTGAAAGACTAGGGAAAAGAAAGCTTTTTTAAACTGAACTTATACAATGAATCCTACCTCCTAAATTCATTAGTTATTATTTATACCACACCTGCTTCCTTCACAAAGATTGTCCTTGTTACATGATTAAAACAAAGAGAAAACAAAGAGCATTTTCATTCTTGGCATTGAAAGATTTTATTTTATATAGGAAAAATATCACCTAAGAGAACCATACTGCCTTTCATTTAGTTTATATTTATGTTTTCAGAAATTAATATATCAAATGTTCAGTTTACAGGAATCTTTTTTTCTTTAATATAATGTTATCTACATTTTATATATTAGGTAATTATCTTTATTCAGACATATGCATCAAATTTGGGATAGGGAATAGAAACTAAACACTGTTGTTCTTTTTTAACCACTTAAATACTATTGCCAGAATAGTGTGGGTATAGCTTTATGCTGTTTTTACTTGCATCTTCATTTGAGGAATGTAGTGCAGAACTGCACTCAAAACAATTTGTGTTCAGTCTTTGTGTTGGTATGTTCTCTTTTCTTTCACTCAGATTGTTACCTGTAATTCACTTGTGGTGGAATGAAGGCTGCAGCAAGTGTAAATATAAATGATTAATATAATTCTCAAAGATATATAATGGATTTTGAGGTCAGACTCAATTATTAAGACAAAAGTCTTGGATATTCATATGCTATCATGTTCTTTTTCGATAATTATGGATATGCTGGTTAGGCCAAATACCAAGAAGTATTCAGGTAAATAGCTCCCATTAAAATCAGTCAAAATCTTGTGCTGATATATGTTACAGAAGTCATTTCAGAGATGATCTAGATATCATGCCAATTAGCTTAGATATTATTTATGTTCGATGATTCAGTGCTGCATTTGAAATTGAGTGGCTGAAAGAGCATTTCTTTACTCCACAGAGACATTGCTGAGTGCCTTGCGACCATTAATAGTTTCCATTTAACTTACTGTTGATTATAGAGTAGGTAAGTAACAGGTGTTGTATTAAATTCACTACTTTATCATGAAATATATTTAATAATTAAGACAATTATCAGAAGATATAAAATATTTTTCAACTCAGGACTAACATTTAAGCATTTTAGCAGAAGGAAAAACAGTATGAGGTGTAAGTGATGATAGAGCACAGTAAGCTTTTTTTCATCGTCTTGTTAGGATTGACAGATTTTTTAAAGACGGAAGTCTAATTATTGTTGAAGAATTACTTACTTCTTGGGCTTCTTAGGACTCAGTTAAATAAATTGTCAATCAAAGTCATATTAGTTATGGACCACATATGTCCAAGAACAACCTAAGTCTTGTAAGACAAATAGATCTTCTTCTCTTATGCTCTTTTCACTGCTACTTGGAACTACTTCAGATTTTTTACTCGTGAAGATATCTAAGTTAACTTTTTCAACCTAAAAGGTGAAAAAATCCATGAGAACACTGCATCTTTCTGCCTTCATTATAAACACCACAGAGACTTTTGAAATCTCTGCCAAAGATGTGAAGCATTTTTTGGTTCATTAAAGGTTATCTATATTGCTAGACAGTAAAATGACAACATAGTGTTAATATACATTTTTTATTGTGTAGTCAACAGCCAACCCAATGAATATTACACATAGTGAAAGGCTCAGAGTGCTTTCAGATTCAATGGGAACCATATGTTGTGATCAATATTTACTGAAGTTTCAAGTCTCTTAAACAAAGATTTTGCTGCCTATATAACTGGCCAGGTTGTTCTCAGTCCTTTACTAGATCTAAACGTGACAAAAAGAATCTCACCTCCCTGTTGACAGTTGAACTGCTGTTTTTTTGTTTTTGTTTTTGTTTTTGTTTTTGTTTTTAAGCTGTTTTTTCTTCTTGTCTGTCTCTAATATTTTTCAGTCTAGATTATTCTAAGCAAATCATAAGAATCTATTTTACCTGCTATTCAATAAAGCAAATCTATGAAAGCCATTGGCATAGAAACCAAAGTCATCTCAGTTAAATTCTTCTATCAATGGTTATTTCTTTTTGTATTTTAAATTCTGAATTCTGTATTGCTTCTGAACAGTGGTCTATCATAAGTTCTAGATCAAAACCAGAAGCAGGATGGAATTTTTAATCTTGCACTTAGATGTCTAAAACAGGGGGACTGAATGATTGTATATTCTCTAATATTCTGTTAGCTATTTTTTGTTTGTTTGCTTGTTTGTTTTTTATTTTCTCTTAAGCCCACAGAATAAGATCATTTGGTTCCTCTAGTACTTCATCAGAGAAATGTTACTTCTGCAAGGAATATGACTCTTACATTTATGCATCTGGAAAATAAGTTTTACAGTACCAAATATGAAAATAAATCTTTTGTTTAATCTGTCTAGATGCATTTTTAGCCCAGGGTCATTCTTTCCTTCCTGGTTTAAAAACCTTTTCTTATTTTTATCCTTTTCATAAGTCTTTCTCATGTATACATTTAGTGTTAATAAACATGCCATTGGAAGTTTAGAGTTTTATGCCTTTCATTGCTTGGATTTCAGTATTAATTCTTCTACTGATGTATCAGTTGCACACCTTTGTCTCCTTCTAAATAACTAAATGTTATGGTTGTTTTAGTGTGATAATATATGTATATTGTTTCCCGTGGATTCACCGAATAATTCATATGTGCTTAAAGAGCTGCAGTTGTCTTTATTTCTTCATAGTGCTTGCTGTAAATATTTGCAGATGTATCCAGTTAACAGCCTTTTATTTTTTTCTTTTATACACATCACCTTGACCTGTGTAAAAATGGCATAGTATTGGAGTTCCTGACCTCTGAACCATGCCTTATACTCATTCTTAGATTAAATCAGAATTTTCAATCTTTATGCACATTTCATTATTGATGATAATTTAATTTGCTCAATTAATTTCTTGTTACTTACGTAGGAGTTAATTTTAATTCTCCTGGGCTCTCTTCCTGTACTCAATCTACTTTTACTACTTATCGGAGGTAAATTATAACATTGCTCAAGAGTCATGATATTCAAAAATATTGGTACTCTTTTCTAATCATTATTTCACTATTTGAAATCCACTCTCATCATTTACTAAACTGAAAAAAAAAAAAAGAACAACCATCAAGGAAGCAAATGCAATGGAACCAGGATCATAGGACAGAAGGTTGCTTTCTTTGTGTTCTGCGCTTGTGATTGTTGCTCAGGAACCCTGGGTGAACTACTGGTTCAGCTGTATATCCTCTATGTTTTTGCACATTTATCAGTGTAGACACAGTTTTCAATCACTCATTTGTCTGCTCTTGTAAACTTCAAAGTTTTCTAAGAATTTTCAACTCTTTTTCATTTTTCACCCTTCCCCCACAAGCCAAAAATATTTATAGGAACAGTTTCCAGTGCTGCAAGTGATCAGAAGCTCTTAGAATTCTCAGTCTAGATTTATACAGAATGGGAATACTGTGAAGGAAACTCGAAGATTAGTATTTTCACTGAAACATAAACTGATACTCTTATTCAGGATAAGGGTAGTGCTGTGCAGTGCTGAATGTATGTATGTTTCACCAAAAGTGGCAACGAATGGCAATGAATTGCTATAACATAAAATACAGTATTCTTAACTGTGTGCAAAATAACAGCAAAAAAACTCCTCAGATATTATGGTGTCTAAATAGTTGGTCGACCAAGCAGGAAAGATGAAATTTCAGCTGAAACTTGATCAAAGTCTTCAAAGTTACTTAACTCACATTTGTACACATGGATAACTGCACAAAAATGTGACTGCAGTCACAACTCCTGACACCTGAGGGCTTGTAATAATAAATGCAAAAGTCAGTAAGTCAGCAATTCTTAGATTACTGTATATTTAAATGATAGCAGTAGAACAGTTTTTTCTCTCATGTTTCTTATGCTCATGTCATTTCCATAGAAAATAATTTTCAGGCCAAGTTTCAGTACTTGCCTCCAGCTGTCACAGGTAAGGTAAAGTCCATCCTTTGATGGATTCTTATTACTTATTAAATATTAAATAAGCTGTGAGACTAGTTCAAGGCTATATTTCACTTTTCCCAAGTAATTTTGGTGCTGCTTCTCAAGGGAATAATGCAAGCTGAATGAAGGGCACATAGCACTAGTTAGCAGTTTGCATACATGTCAGTAATAATAACTTATAGATGCATAATCAGGCTTATTTTTCCATTTTAGTTTACACCAAATTGCTTTTTATTATATTATTTTATTATTACCCTGAGGGGAAAAAAAAAAATAAAAGTGCTGAAAACAGATGCAGGAAACAAAAACCTGGCAATACTCAATTGCTGTGTAGAAAAATTGAATTTGAATTTAAAAAGTCTTCCCCCCCACACACACTTTTTTTTTTTCCTTTCCTTGTTGGTTTTTTTTTTTTTTTTTTTTTTTTTTTTTTTTTTTTTTTTTACTTTTACAGAGCTCCTGGAATTAGCAATTCACAGCTTTAATGATGATTTGCATACATAATCATTTTTTAAAGCTTTTGTATATCGATTTTTGTGTTGTATGATGCTCTAATGTTTCATCAAATGTGAGTTGCTGGCAGCAATAAAATATTCTAAATATTCTGTTTTTATAAGTTCTGTTTTTTTTTTTTTTTTTTTTTTTTTTTTTTCACCAACAGAGCACAGTAGGTATACCAGATATGTTGACAAAGGATAAAGAAAAATGCTTTAATGTAATGTTTACTGGTTTGTATAAATCAAGAGATTTGTATCTTTTAATGGCACCAAAGAAGCCATTTCTTCAGTGACATTGTATTAGTTATCAGCACCCCTCATAAAAATGACAAGTAGAACTTTATATTCAGCATCAGTTCTTTCATAGATTGTCAATGTGTAAAATTTGAAATTAGCAGATTTAGTCTGCAAATTTATTTCTAGAGGTTTTCCTGATTCTTCAGTTTACCTGGCTACAATCTCGTGAGACAAACGGATTTTAGAAAAATCTGTTTTTTATTTTTGTTTTTGCTGTTGTTTTTCTCAAATCTGGACAAATCTTCATATCTGCCAAGTTTTCCATACATTGCTTAATAAACTTGCCAGCAGCAAATGGTTTTGATTTTATTTTTTTTTTTTTTGTAGTCAGATTTCCTATTACATAACTAGCTTTTATAATAGAGTATACGTCTGAGTTGTATCTTAAAAAAATAAAAAAATAAAAAAACAAACTGAGATAACAGGCTTTTTTTTCAGCTTCACTATTTGTTCTTTACAAAACATTCCTTGACACCCTTGGCAGCATGTTTTTGCACACAACATCTTTTCAAATTGCAATCTTTGAAAACTGACACAATTTCCTTACAAATTAAACACAGTACCATATTATTTGTCTCAACAAAAAGGTATTCTGTCCATTTCTCTTAGAACTCTCTTCTTTCATCCACAAGGTATCTTTTGTTGGGAGTGCTGTTTTCTTTTCACAGAATCACAGATAACACTCGTTAGACTGAAGTGTTATTACTGTTAATCACTGCATTTTACTCACCAAGCGGCACAAGAGCATGTAACGTAATACAGGTTTCAATTTGCATTAAAGGTTTCAATTTGATTGAATTTGAGAGGTAGGGTTAGCTCTGCACTGCACCCACTTTCCCTCTTCTCACTTTCAGCTGAGACAGTACTAATAGTACACTGATGTTTAGGTAGTTACTGATGAGTGCACACCCATCTGGTGGGTCTGGTGGGCTGGACCACTTGATGAGAAAGCAGCTGCCACCATGGTGGTGCATCGGTAGGTGGCAGGCCACATAACTAGATGTTCCAGGCCTTGTAGTCTGTAGGTGGTGGGTTGAACACACCTGTTCTAAACCAAGAACTGCAATTCTGAAGATTTTATTTTATTACCATGGTGAAGTGATAAAAATTTCTCTGGAAGTGCATTCAGTTTTGAAAGTATAATGTGGAGCTGTCAAAATAGTATTCCTGGAAATTTAGAAAATATGATTCTTCTTTTTTTTTTTTTTTTTTTTTTTTTTTTAATTTCATAAATTAGCTTCTATTTGTAAAACATCAATTAGAACATTGCAGTACCACTGCAAAGCTCAGTATCATTTTGTAGCCAAAGCAAATAACCTGACCAACCTCATTAATGCAGTGAGAAAATTCATAGTCAGCAACTACCTTTATTTCTTGTAGTCATGATTAATAAAAGAATAATAGCATAAAGTTTTGAATAAAACAATATATTTGTGTTCACCTGCTGAACTTGAGGTTTTCTAAATAGAATTTGTATATTAAAAACCACAACTGTATATATTAGTAATTAAAGTGGCATTAACGCACATGCAAGACAAGGAGGTGATATGAATCTAGCCCAGTTTCACCAAGGCTAGACTGTCCATGACCAATCTCGTGATGTTCTATGATGAAGTGACAGTGATGAGGTGGACAAAGGAAGGTCAACTGGTGTCAACTACCTGGACTATTACAAAGCCTGTAATATCATCCCACATCATATTCTTATCTCTATTTTGGAGAGAGATGGATTTGAAGAGTTTATATTTAGTGGATAACAAATTGGTTGAATGGCCACAGCCAAAGATTGAGCTCAACAGCTTGGTATTAAGTAGTGGTTCATGCTGAATGGTGTGCACCGTGTTGCTGTTTAGTATCTTTATCAATCATATAGACAGTGGGATTGAATGTACCCTCACCAAGTAGTGCAGTGAATGAAATAGCAGGACATGAGTCAACAGTGTGCCCTTGCAACCCAAAAGGCCATTTGTAAGTGGGCTGCATTGAAAGAGGGGTGGCCAGCAGGATGAGGGAGCTAATTGTCTCCCTCTACTGTACCCTCATGAGGCCCTATCCTGAGTACTGCACTCAGGTCTGGAATCTTCAGAACAAGAAATACATAAAGAATTTGGAGTGAATCCAGAGGAAGTCCATCAGGATGATCAGAGGGCTGGAGCACCTCTTTTAGGAATAAAGGCTAAAGTAACTGGATTTGTTCACACTGGAGAAAAGAAGAATCCAGGGAGACCCCACTGCAACCTAGTACTTAAAGGGAAGGGAGCTTAGAAACAGGAAGGAGACCAACTTTTCACATTCTGATAATGATAGGACAAGGGAGAATGATTTTAATTGTAGGAGCAGAGATTTAGACTAGATATTAGTAGGAAATTTTATACTCATCAGGAGATGAGGCACTGGAGCAGGTTGCCCAGAGAAGTTGTGGATGCCCCATCCTTGGAGGCACTCAAAGCCAGGCTGGATGTGGTTCTGGGCAGCCTGATCTAGTGGCTGACAAACTTGCCAGTATTCCAACCCAAACTATTCTTTGATGCAGTGATTAATGCTAATTAAGAAAGAGGAACCATAGCAAATCAAATAGATCTTAGAAATTTTTTAAAGTGACTATATATATCACAAGATATTTACAGTTTACAATCTGGGCCCCTCACTGCAAGAAAGACATTGAGACCCTGTAGCATGTTCAAAGAAGGACAATAAAGCTGGTGAGGGGTCTGGAGCACAGGCCTTATGAGGAGTGGCTGAAGGAGCTGGGATTGTTCAGTTTGGAGAAGAGGAGGTTCAGGGGAGACCTTACTGCTCTCTATAACTACCTGAAGGGAGGTTGTAGTGAGCTGGAGGTCAGCCTCTTCTCTCGTGTAACTAGTGATAGGACTAGAGGGAATGGCTTCAGGCAGCGCCAAGGGAGATTCAGAAAATGATGTTAAGAAATACTACTTCTCTGAAAGAGTGGTCAGGCAGTGGAATGGGCTGCCCAGGGATGTGGAGTAGTCACCGACCCTGGAGCTGTTCAAGGAATGTTTGGACATTGTGCTGTGGGACATGGTTTAGTGAGAACTATTCGTGATGTGTGGACGATTGGATTAGGTAATCTCGTGGGTCTTTTCCAACCTTGGAGATTCTATGATTCTATGAATTGTGACAAAGTAAATAATATAACTAAAACTACTACTGTTATTGGGAAGTGAATACAATATTCAGGTTTGGAAAGTCTATTTGAAAACCATATATCATTGACATAAGTCCTTTTAAACCTCTATTAATGGGTTAAAATTGTCAATTAGATATTCCACTAGGTCAGTTTGCTCAACGCACTTTCCAACCTAACCTTGAACACTTCTGGGAAAGGGCATTCACAGCTCCTCTGGGCAACTGTTCCAGTGCCTCATCACTCTTATAATGAAGAATTTCTTCCTAATGTCCAACGAAATCTCCCCTCTTTTAGTTTAATGGCATTAGTCCTGCTATTATTACTACACTGCTTGATACAGTCTCTCTCTATCATTATTGTAGGTTTCCTCTAAGTACTGAAAGGCTGCTATGAGGTTTCCGTAGAGCCTCCTCTTGTCCGCCTCAACTCTCTCAGAGGGTCTTCATAGGAGAGGTGCTCCAGTCCTATAATCATCCTCATGGGACAAACACTGCACAGGTTTTGTATATATCTGACTTGATAATTCTAAAAAATCAGTGCAACTCGAATAATCATTTGTTTGTTTGTTTGCTTGTTTTTTGTTAAGGCTTTAATTAGGAAATAATGCATTATTGGTTTTCCGTATGTGAGATGTTTCCTTTGTTCTTAACAATATTTTAAGTATAACTTTGGAAATTAAAATGTTCTGTGACTTCGACGCAACCCATTGAAGAGGTAACCATAATATTATACTTTTATACTTTTTTACACTTATCAAGTATGTACCTAGTAAATATTCTAATTTTCTTAACGGATATATTTTTTGGAAGGAAAAGTATTTTTTATTCCCCTTTATATACTTCCATTATAAAGGAAAGCATAAAGGCTGCTTCAAATGAAACACCTCCTATTATAGTATGTTGACCTGTGATGTCAGAGACGGGCACTGATGGTATGGCAGTACAGGTTGAACCTTCCCACCAATATTCCATTACCTTTTGTTGCTGTATGACAGGTGTCAGCAGAAGGACAGTTTGACAAAATAGCATCTGACATCAACATGTATGTGAAGCAAAAGTCTATCATTGAATTCCTTCATGCAAAAAAAATTGCATCCATTGTCATTCATTGATGCTTGCTGAATGATTATGGAGACCATACAGTGGATGTGAGCAGAGTGAGGTGGAGGGTGGTGCATATCTGCAGTGGAAACAGCAACAGTGGTTCACCTCAGTTGTTGCAGATTTTTATAAGCAGGACTTGCAGGCTCTTGTTCACTGCTGGCAAAAATGCACAGCTAATTGTGGTGACCATGTTGACAAATAGTGTTCTGTAGATGAGAATTTGCTTTAACAAGTAGTGTTATTGTACTCTTAATATCTGTTTTAGCTTCCATGGAAATAAATAGGAAGCATTACTTTTGGAGAAACCAATGTACATCTTTGTATCATTTGATTTCCATTTAAATTTTAATATTACTCCTTTTAAAGTGAGACGCAATAACAGTTTGAGCTGTTGTAAGTTTTTTTCAGTTGTCAGGATCCAATGCAAGTGATGTCTCTATTTCCAAAGAAAATCATTCAAAATACGACTTACTGAATTGTATGAAATAGCATAGAAATGAAATGACAAAAGACAGTTTCCTGTTTTACATTTTTCTTTTGCTCAAACCTCAAAATATTTTTATAGCACTTTCTCAGAATTATTATCAATCAGGTGTTTGAGCCATTCCTTTCATTCTCCTCCCTCCATTTTCATCTTTTTTCTTTTCTTGTTCCTTCTCATGTCATTTTGACCTCTGCAACTCAAACAATAGATTCTGGAGGTCTTCTGACCAAAAAAATCAAGTAAGTTACTGTTGTTATTTTGTTCTAATTTGGAAACTTCTCTAATAAGTTTAATAATTTCCAGTATTTTTGACAAAAGATGTAATTTATCCTACTCTTTTGAATTTGATGGGGTTTAATGAAACCTCTAACAATGTTCTCTCTGTATCTTATTTAAAGAAGATGAGATCCTTCTTCAATTACAGTTATGTGTTTAAGTATGACATTCTTCTGTGGCCTTTCTATTAAACATTCTGCTGTTTCATTGCTTCTCTTTTCTATTTATTTATTTATCTTTTTAATTAAAAAACAGATTGGACAATATTAGCCATGATAGGAATGACTAAATGCCTCTGGCTTCCATGAGGTAACATATGCATAGAATCTGGGCCTATATGAGCTAATTTCAATTTTCTGCATACTGCTGCTCCTTTAGGTTTAAGACCTTTGAGGACACTTATCTCATGGAAAATCTGAGATGAAAGCATCTGCCCTGTGATTACAAGAAATCCAAAATAATATATTGTAAGGCAATTTCTGAGAAAACCTATCTAAAGTAATTAACCTCAGTAGAATTGGGGATAATTCTCCAAGATAAATTGTAATATATCCATTGCAAGCAGAGCAGAGAGATATTTACCCAGAGACATTTGAGAAAAGCCACGGAACAGTTCAGTTCCGGCTGATATTAATTAAAAGGGAGATGTACAATAACATAAAGAGAAAGATAAACTAAACTCTTACGTTCTCTGTTTTCACGTGCAAGGACTGATGAGCAACCAACAGTACTGAAAATCAATAAACTAAAAAGTAAAGCAAAGAAAAAAGTCCTTTGTGTAAAGAGGAAGTATTAGTTGGTGAATAAAACTCACTATGAGACGGTGTTATTTGGATTGAGACAAGTATGAGAGGAATATTTATGCATAATACATAACATTAAAAACTAAAATGTATAAACTTCACACTTTTGAAAAAATCTAGTAAGCATCCAGAGGTAAGGAAAATCTTTTTCAGTGTTCAAGAAGAACATGTTTTCACAAGAAAAACTCAACTAAAAGAAAAGGGAATATTTATGCTGAACTTGGACTATTAATATAACTGATCTTTGAACAAGAAGATTGTCACAGTTTTAGCTCTCTTTTCTATTGTAATTTTTTGTTCAAGAAATATCCACTAATTTTAAACATTTAGTAGTATACTTATATACTAATATACTAATATATTAGTATATATTATATATATTTATATATATATACTAATATACAGCCATACTTATCACACATCCCAATCAGCTTCTCTTCACAAACTCTCAATATACAAATGATCTCTGCTTATAGTAGAGATAGAACTTCATAGGTAGAAAGATTTCTTGGATTTACTATGCCTATGCAGTAAAGATATTCTGCATGTGACAAGTGAACGTGTGTTGACCAGGGGCTGCCTGTGACAGATGAAGCTGATTCCAGATGGTTCCAACTACACGATATGGCTTGACACAGCAGCCAAAGGAGAACCGTCTTTGAGAAAGAGAAGAAAATGTCGCATAGTCAATGAGTAGTGAGGAAGAAATGTAAAGAACAGTCCCACAGACACCAAGGCTAGAGAAGGAGATAAAGATGTGCCCCAGACCCTGTGTGTGTCCAGAGATATATTAAGATTATAAAACCAATTTGATTTAGTTAATTCCAGGAGAGTTATGATGGAAAGTCCTGTGGTGGAAAGGAAAAGTTTTCAAGTGTGAGAAAAGCTACAAGATTTACCAAAATTTGGTTACTTCAGAAATATATTTCTACCTTAAATTAGGAATGCCACAGCTCTCACCATGTTTACTGTCTCCAAATCTTTAATCTGTATAAAACTCAAAAGAAAACAAAAGGTCAATATATTGTGTTGTCCTGAAAGAGCTGTAAAGATACGTAGTCTAGTTTATTTACATCTTAGCATGTGAATTTATCAGTTTATTTTTCACTTGAGACATGCACAAAAATGAATGTGAAAAATAAAAAAAATAATTAAAAAAAAATTTTTTAGAACAAACATTTTTAAAGGCCTATAGACTTCGACGTAATTATATTGATATATTTCTTTTCAGTGCTATAAACTAACTGACTGACATCAGAGCACACTGATGGATTTTCATCCAGGAGAGGAAATTCAGTGACATAACGTATTCTTACCTCTCCTCTGCCCCATGGCAGAACCTTGGGGACAGCACTAGTGATCACATGAATGATACAGGTCATGAGACAGTAAGTGGGAAAATGAATGTACGAAGCACATGTGGAGGCAATAACTTTTCATAGTCATAATCCTAGTCATAAACTCAGACTACCTAAAATACTTGCTGTGCCACACAAATTATCACAGAATTAAAGAATCATAGAATGATTCGGGTTGGAAGGGACCTTTAAATTCACCTTGTTCCAACCCTCCTGCTATAGGCAGGGACAACTTCTGCTACACCAGATTCAAAGCCCCATCCAGCCTTGCCTTGAATGCTTTTAGGGAATGCTCATCCACAGCCTCTCTGGGCCGCCTGTTCCAGTGTCTCACCACCCTTGCAGCGAAGAATTTCTTTCTAAAATCTAGTCTAAGTCTACCCTCTTTCAGTTTAAAACCATTTTCCCTCATCACTAAATGCTCTTATAAAAAGTCCCTCTCCTGCTCTCAGGTAGGCCCCCTTCAAGTACTGTAAGGCTGCTGTTAGGTCCCCACTCCTCTAGGCTGAAAAGCCCCATTCTCTCAGCTTGTTCTCATAGGAGAGGTGCTCCAGCCCTCTGATCATCTCTGTGGCCTTCCTCTGGACCTGCTGAAACAACTCCATGTCCTTCTTATGTTAGTGGCCGCAGAAAAGGGCACAGTACTCCAGATGAGATCTCACAAGAGCAGAGCGGCAGAATCATCTCCCTTGATCTACTGGTCATGCTTCTCTTGATGCACCGTGGAATATGGTTGGTCTTCTGGGCTGTAAGTTCATATTGCCAGCTTACATTGAGTTTTTCATCAACCAACAACCCAAATCCTTCTCCTCAGGTCTGCCCTCAAGCCATTCTCCACTCAAATTGTATCTATGCTTGGGATTGCTCCGACCCAGGTGCAGGACCTTGCACTGTGCTTTGGTAAAATTTATGAGGCTGCAATGGGTCCACCTCTCAAGCCAGTCCAGCTTCCTTTGGATAGCATCCCCTCCCTCTAACATATTGATTAAACCACTCATCTTGGTACTGTCTGCAACTTGCTGAGGGTGCACTCCATCCCACTGTCCATATCATCTACAAAGGTCTTAAATAGCCCCTGTCCCAGTACTGATCCCTGAGGAATGCCACTTATCACTGGTTTTCAGTTGACATTGAGCTGCTGACTGCAATACTCCAAGTGCAGAAAAAGTAAAATTACTGAGTGTGGTAAAAATTATCCCTGAAAAATGTGGTCATGCTTCATGAAGAAGAGGTACCTCAAATCCTCCCACACTTTATCCGCTGTAGGAAGCTACAGCTCACCTCTCTTCTTAAAGTGCCTTCTTTGCGTTTCTGAGCAGTTACTGAGGTATTGTTACTTATTTCACACATTCTTCAGATATTAACACTTTCCGACATGAACACTGACCCACATAAAACCACAGTAATTTTTTTTTTTTCCAAAACATAATCACTAGTCTATTTCTAACGATTTTTTTTTTTAACCTTTTTGTGTGTCTTAATATGGATCTTTCAAATTTGTAGCTTTAAGCTGTGTCCTGTCATGTAAAACTTGATCAAAGGCTTGCAGCAAATCCAAATAAAATATATTATATTCACAATCATTATCAACCTTGCATGTAAAATGAAGATATAGGTACAAAAATCTTAGGCTGTAGCAATGTAATGCAGGCATTACAATATGATCTGCTACAGAGGTCTGTTCTTCTGATGTTTCATTTGTAGTATATTGTTCAATGAATAAGGTAATCCTTATTAATTTTTCTTTACAATGTAGAAAAAGAACATCACAGAGAGTATAGTGTAGCTAAAAAAGTCTGTTTTTTTAAACTGTGTTTGAGATATATATATATATATTTTCATTTGTTGGTGAACATTGCAATTAGAACTCTTATGTACATTTATATATATTTTAAATCGTCTCTGGGTAATGATGGTAAAAATTTTGGTTGGAACACAATAGCATATTGTTCTGTGAATCAAGAGCTCATATTCTTACTAGTGAGAGAGTGTACTTAGGTACCTGGTTCAGCTGGAGTCTTTGCATTAATTCTAAATTTTCTCTGCTTTTTTTTTTTTTTTTTTTTTTTTTTTTTTAATTTGCCCATCTTGCCAGAGAGAATTGGAAAGAGCTGCAGAACAGCACAAGGAGAAACTCAGAGCTTTTTGTCTGTGGCTGAAAATGAGCATTGATTTTGGCAGTTGCTATTCGCACAGCAGGGACAAGTGTACTGCTTGAGCTAGTACTAGCCAAGAAATTACTATTCCAGTTACTGTACAGTTGCAACTTTAGAGTCATTCAGTTCCTTTAAAGTATAGACCATTGGAAAAGGTCTTATTCCTCTCTATTCCTCTCTGGGTAGCTCTATACCATTCCAGTACTCACAGACTGGATCTCTGCACTGAACCCCATATTTTCTGATAAAATTATCGTAACAGGCATAGCAGAGCTTAGCACCTGTGAACTCTTTACACTGATGTTAGTAGTTAATGGTGAATTGGCAAAGCTTTCTATAGCAAAATAGATCTAATTGCTGATTCACTCAAGGTTCATAGAATATTAAACAATATATATATATTTATAAACTTGATATCTATGGTGCTAGATACAGTTTAAACAATTTTCCTTAAGTATCTGAAATTTCCCCAACCTCATAAACACTTAAACTAACTAGAAAAGGATTGATTTATCTGTGTTTATGTCTTTATCTCTTTACAAATATTCTACAAATTACTGTCCTATATCGGCAGCTTCTAGTCTGTGTGGTTGGTTCACCTTTGAATGGAAGATTTTCCCCTTCAAAAATTACTCATAATTACACTACTGACCCTCTCTCATTTTTCTTGTTAGCACTCAGTATGAAAGAACCTTATTGCTTCCTACTTGCATTATTTACAGCTTCTTTCTAATAAGTAATTTATTTAGTTCAGTACACGCAGGCAGTTGTGATGATTTTTTTTTAAAATCAAGATTAAAGCAAACAAATTCCTGAGGTGTTATATTGTGAGAACTGATCTGCCACACTGAAAAGAAACTGAAATTTGATTGTCTTAATTTTATTGTCTCTGCATATGGTGTAAAAATAATTTAAAAAATAAAATATGTAGAAAAGCTATAATAATTGGCAAAGAAGAAAATAAGAAGGAAAAGAAAGTCATTAAATACAAAACTTAACATTACAGTAGCAGCCTGGACAGATAGCATGTAGCAAAGGATAATATGGAAAATATCTTTGTCTTCTGAATCTTGAGACAAAGAAAAACAATAATATTGCAGATACTGTAATCCTTTCTTGTAGGAAAAAGTGAGAGAATAAAACATTATTATTCCACTGGAGATAATAATTAGGAAATTGTAGTTATGAGCTGATGAAGTAAGTACTGGAATTCTGAAGCATATCTGACTGTCAATCTTCAACTTAAAACTTCAGCTACGTATTTGAAACATTGCATATATTTTTTCACCCTTTTGCACTTCTTTCTCTCTCCATATTTACTTTTCGGTTATCTTGCTAAAGAAATTATGCACAAAATATTCATGAAAAAGACAACTAGAAAGTAATGCAGTCAAAAGTTAGGATGAGAAAAGTAAAAAATGGTACTAGTAAACATACTGAGGTTTATGAATGAAAGCACCCTACCGTATGGTTTTGCTTCCCCCCAGGGACATGAAGAAATGTGATTCAAAGAAAGTACTAAGATTCTAAAAAAAAATCTTGTTTTCATTTTAATCATCAATTAATTCCGTGAGGAACCCATAGGAAGCATCCAGTCCTGGTCTTATTGTCAACAGTAGAGTTACATCATGGGGTTCATTCAACATCATAAACTTATGTGCTGAGAAGATTCATAATAGTAACACCATGAGTCAGTTCCAATGATGGTAAATACCATTTAACTTACAACTGGAAGACATTTTTCTATCTGTAATTGTGTTTGGTTTCTTCTACAGAGAATGTCCATAAACTTGGAATTTTGATTAGTTACACAGATGTAATTCTGTATTGAGTTGTTCTGTAGAGGAGTATTTTCTTAAAGTATATGCTAACACATACTAGCACGCTCTCACATGGGAACTTATGCTGAGGTGGCTGCAAGAAAAAATCATACCACTCAATGACGTGAAATCTAAAATTTATTTTAAATATAGTTATACATACTGGATTTAAAAAAAATTATTCTAGGCTTTCTGGGGTACATGCACTCTGTACACAAGTTCTCATGACAGACAAGGCTCCTGCTTCTCTTGTCCATTTGTGTATGGCACTAATTTTCAAATTTTAAGGGATATTAAAAAGTTATGCCTTATCTTAGTGGTAAAATCCCAAGTGAGTTCAAAATTCCTGTGGGAATATGAAATAGTTCATCAGGTCTACAAAGAATTATTTTTTTCAGGGAAATATCTTGATGATTTATTTATAATACTCAAAACCAATTAAAAAGTTCTCTAATTATTAGGAATACTTAATCTTCTCTAAGGCAACATAAAAGTGAAAATAATTAAAATAACAGCAGTGGAATTGATTATAAAGAATAACTGTTCTGATTGTAAGGCATTATTAGAAAAAAAACTTCTGGGAAATTTACCCATGGTCTTGATAATGTGCCCTGTTTGCTAAAATTATCTGTACTTTCTATTTGAAAAATATACAGGAAAAGGGAGATAAATATATATACCTATAAGCTTTTCCAATGTAATAAAGATGAAAGAACTTGGTAGAAAAAAATATATATCTGTCTATCTATATAGATAGATATAAAACTCCCTAATAAGTAACACCTACATTACGGTTACACTGCAACATAGTTTATAACTGTTCTGTAAGAACCTAGTAATTTAAATGAAAAAAATACTAGTTACAAACTGTTCTGTAATCTCTACAATATAATGATTTTGCCTGTTTTATGAAAGTCTGGCAATTCATGTGGTCGCCTTGAATCAATTTATTAATTAAAAAATTAGGTCAGCTCCACTGACCTAATTAAGTCTAATAAAACCAACTAGATCACAATTAAGATTCTCTTTTCACATAGGTATTTTTTGTCTCCTTAGTGTCGCTTCTAATTTAAGTCTGGAGTGTTAGTATGGTTATGATCTTTGTATTTTAGTCAGTTACCTGATCTGATTATTGAAAATAATATAAGAATAACAATAAACAAAAGCCAGACTCAGACTACATTTAATATTGAATTTACTATTTGTATCATTCATATCAAATGTGGTTTCTATGAAAATATAAGGGAGAACAAAATCTGTTCTAAGATTTTGAGAAGTCTTCTAATCTTCACTGTATTGTCATTGTATCTTCCAGTGAATAATTCAGATTACTGGTTTACATGTGTTGAGCTTTATGCATTTGGAAATTAAGAAACACCATATATGCTACTGGGTTAAATTTGTTCCACTGATGGATTATATTGTCAAAAAAACACTGCCTGAACTGCAGAAAGAAAATACCAAGTTACTTCATAATTGAATTAACAATATTTCTATCCATTCATAAAGTGGAACTCAACGATACCAAGTTCATCTCTCACTTCATCTTTCAGTTCAGATTTATGTTTACAGGAAGCTTGTTGGAACAGGATGCTGAGGTATATAAATTAAACGCTATAGATTGTTTCAAAGTCTAGGCTAGGCTATTTTCATGATTTTCACTGCAGTTGGTTAACGGGGAAAGGTAGGCCACCTGAAAGGTGTGTTATCCAGCTTCAGTACCTAAGCAGACATGTGTCACTTTCTCTTTTGATTTCTCTCTTCTTCCATAGAGATCTAAAATAGCTTACATTAGAAGTCTCATCTTTCAGATAGTTATAGTAAGTTAAAATTAATCACACTTATTACCATACAACCATATGCCAAACTGTCTAATAAGTATTTGTCCAGAAGAAGTGTGTGATAAAAGAAATGATTAACACAGCAAGACCCTTATGTAGACCCAGGAAGGATTGCCATAAGGGAAAATGAGAGATCCTGAAAGACGACTCTAAGAAGTTTCTTAGTTGTAGGAAGAAATTTCAACAGTGAAATACTCCTGCAGTTGCCAATTTATAAATATGTTAAAAGCCTGTCAAGTAGTTAGATGACTCAGTTAATTCAAACTAACAAAGCAGTGATCATCTAGAGATAATATCTGGTGCAGAATTCAAAATATTAGCTGAAAGATAAACTCATGTCCCCATAACACATAGGCCTTAAATGTTGCTGGTTCCAAAAGTTTTACGGTAAGAAACGTAGAAAGTAATGTAAATTGATTTCATTCAAAAGTTTTTGGTGGTGAAAATGAATTTTGCAAAGTTTCTTGTATGGCCAAATATTACTGCAGCATTGTATCAAACCACAACCTTTTTATATATAATGCACACTGCACCTTCTTTCCTCTTCTAAGATTCACAAAGAGAACTGTGGTGTAAACTCTATATTCCGTTTCTTATGAGGGTACTCAATATAATTAAAACCTCCAGTGTGTGATTTCAATATGATTTTATCACACTTTGCTTCAAACTCTCCTACTGTTTTTATCAATTAATCTATATTTTATCAGATTTTGCTTCAGCAAATGATACAATCAAGTCTAAGCTAATGTATGACCTAACAGCATTAGTTCACCAAATGGTAAATAACTATAAGCACAAGTGGAA
This sequence comes from Lagopus leucura, assembly GCF_019238085.1. Classification (NCBI taxonomy): domain Eukaryota; kingdom Metazoa; phylum Chordata; class Aves; order Galliformes; family Phasianidae; genus Lagopus; species Lagopus leucura. Next base: position 21,931,653 of record NW_024962262.1, read on the forward strand.
TAAGAGGATGAACTTTCTATTTCAGAATTCCAATAAAGTATTCAATAAATAATCCACAATTTCACAATGAAATGCAATTATTTGAATACTACCTTAGACAGTTCCCTTACCATTTTGTCACCTAATGTAGTATAGGTAGAGTATGGTCACAGTAATTTAGATGGAAATGTATATTCTGCATATGTAATATGACTATCCCTTCTCCTATTAACCCATCAGCACATTGGTGTATTGCAGCTCAGCTACAGCAAGTTGTAAGTGATCATCCATTAATCATTATAAAATATGTCACACAATATCAACATTTTAGTGTAGTATCTCAGTTATGTGATGAGAATATCTGGGCACTTAAATTGCATGTAGATTTCCACTACCCAAAAATATAGCCTAATTCTCCAGAAAGAAACTGGGATATACTTGTAAACACACACACACACAAAACCACTGGGGAAGAAACTGTTGTCTTACAAAATTATTTCCTTATGAGAAATGGAAGTAGAACATTTTCTGACCACAACACTTTCTAAAGGGCAGAAAAGTAGGAAAAATGGCATAATAATCTTAAGCGAAACAACATGAGTTATATAAAATATAGTCTAGCTATATATCTCTGTTTTTAAAAATGTTATTCTTGTTGCTATGGAATTTAAATGACCTTTTATTTTAACACTTCTGTGTGTGACCTTACCTCTGTAGAATGAGAACTTGTACTGGATCAAATCTAGCGTGATTGTACTTGATGTACTTAATATAGCATCTTTTGTAGGTTTAGTAAACGAAGTAAAGCACAACACTGAGAGAGGTTACTTACTGGAATTTTAGTCAACAAACAGAAGTTGTTTTTCTTCTCTCTTTGGCATATATTTTTCTTTATTTTCTTTATCATGAGAGAAACTGCTTCTCTCTTATACAAAATAGCAAAAAAATGCAATTGTACTTTACTTGGAGAAAGGTTAAAAAAAAAAAAAAAAAAAAAAAAAGCAGAACCAGCCAATACAGCTTCAATGTTAGTGGATTTTAGCTTTTGTTTTTATCTTATTAAAACCGAACTGTTAAGAATGAAGTCAGCATTCATGAACAAACCATTTGTAAAAATCTGGAGAGAAAATTGCCTGAGATAGTTGGTGGCATATACTGGGGATGATGAATGTAATAACAATGTTCTCATCCCAGGCAAGAAGCACAGCTTGGAAATTTGATGGATCTATAAATACTCTGAAACTTAGCTTTTAATGAGATGGATAGATTGCTAGCCTTTATATGCTAAAAACTCAAAGATTCTGGGTGGTAAACTCTTATAGAAAATCTGCAGAGATGAGTAATTGCATATCCAAATGACTAAAAAGTTTCTTAATTAAGACATAAAGAGCTGGTGTTACCACAGTTTGTCAGCTATATTGATTAAAATTGCATTTTCATCACAGGTAGCCTGGGAGAAATACAGAGAAACAGTCTGAATACCCAGGATTAGATTAGGAAAGCTGAAGTCCTGATACAGTAAAGTCTGCCCAGGGACATCAGGGTCAAAAAGAAAATCTTCTATGTATATATGTTGGTAATAAAAGGATGAAATGCATTGGTGAGTCCAGAAGCAAATGGCAGATGAAAAAGCTGACAACACCGCTACCCATCATATTTGAAAAATTATGGCAGTCTGGTGAAGTTCCCAGGGACTGGAAAACGGAAAACTTTTTAAAACCATTATTAAAATGGAAAAAAAAAATAAATAAGAACCAGGGAACTACAGTCCAGGCAGTTGCACTGTGCCTGGCAAAATTATAGTGAAGATCCTTATGGAAACTATGGTAAGGTACATGGAAAGCAAAAAGGTGACTGGTGACAGTCAGTGTTGCTTCACCTAAGAGCAAATTGTGCCTGACAATTTTGGTGGCCTTCTAAAATGTGTTTCAACACTGGTACTTAAAGGAAGAAACTGAAGCCATCTGCTTGGACCTATGCAAAGCATTTGACACTGCCCTGCACAACATCCTTGTCTCCAAATTGGAAAGAGATGGATTTGACAGATGGAGCAATCAGGGGATAAGAAATTGTGTGGATGACTGCACTTGAAGGGTTTCGTTCAACAGTTCAATTTTCAAGTGAAGACCAGTGATGAGTGGTGTTCCACTGAGTTTGGAATGAGGACCGGCTAATTTATTTGTTGGTAACATGAACAGTGGGACTGAGTGTACCCTCAGCAAATTTACAAATGATAGCAAGATAAGTGGTATAGTTGACATGTGATAGGAAAAAGACACTATCCAGAGCGATCTTCATAGACTTGAGTGGTGAGCTCATGTAAGTTCAACAAGCTCAAGAGCAAAGTTTTCCATTTGGGTTAAGGTAATTCCAAACACAGATACAGAATTGTGACCAGTAGATTGAGAGATGTGAACCTCCCTCTCTATTCTGCTCTCATGAGAGCCCACCTGGAGTACTGTGTTTGAATCTGGGTTCCCCGGGATAAGAAAGACAGGGACATTTTGGAATAAGTGTGGTGGAGGGCTATGAGAATAATTAGAGGTCTGGAGCACCACTCCTACAAAGACTCTCTGAGAGTTGAGGCAGACAAGGGGAGGCTCTACAGAGACTATACCACAACCTTTCAGTACTTAGAGAAAACCTTAAATAATGATGGACAAAGACTTTATCAGGCAGTGTAGGAAAAAGAGAAGGACTAATGTTAAACTAGAAGAGGATAGATTTAATTGGACATTAGAAAGAAATTTTTTATAATGTGAGTGGTAAGATGCTGGAACAGTTGTCTGGAGGAGTTGTGAATGCCTCATCCCTGGTAATGTTCAAGGTCAAGGTGGAAGGTGTATTGAGCAAAGTGATCTAGTGGAACATGTCCCTGGCTATGAAAGATGGGGTAGAACTAGATTGTTTTTAAAGTCCTTTCCAAACGAAACCATTCAGTGATTCTATTAATTTGAAACATGCACATTATTTTTTTATAATTTTTCTTTTTTTTTTTTTTTTGGTCCTAATATTTCATGAAAGATGGATTAAGTCTTTGAAAGAGGACAGCACGTCATAGTACTCCTGCTTAAGTGTGTTGATTAAGTACCTTATCATGATATAATTCCAACGGATGTGTGAAACATGGGCAGAAACATTGCTGCACAGAAAGGGTCTCTATTCTATTTTTTTTTTCTTGTCTATTGTTACTGCTGCTAGTTTCCTCATACAGCTAATTCTTGAAGAGCTTGCTCCTTGGTTTTCTAAGCTCCTAGGTTCACTGTGTACATACTCTGTACTAGCAAGTACACAGCACGCTGGAGTATCTCTTATTCTGGAAAGAGATTTGCTGTCATTGAGAGCCCTGCTTCTCAGGTTATGATATACGAGGGCAGCTCTGAAAGGAATGTGTCCTATTTTATTATGTCAGCCCATGATGTAAGAAGCAGACATCTGTGGTATGGCGGTAGAGGCTGAGCCTTCCCATCAATATTCTGTTACACCTTGTTGCTGTGTGACAAATGGCAGCAGAGGTGCAGTCTGATAGAATGGCATCTGTCATGGAAGTTAGTAAAGGTGCACGACAGAATTCCTCTATGCAGAAGAAATTGCACACATTGGCATTCATAGGCATTTGCTGAACTTTTATAGAGACCAAACAGTGGATAATATTACAGTGAGGTGATGAGTATTGTGTTTCAGCAGTGGAGACAGTGACATGTTCCAGACAGCCATGTACAGCAGCCATACCACAAAACGAAGAGTGTCTTGATCAGCTTCCCTGTGTGAATCTGTTAATGGTGTTGACTATGTTGAAAAATAGTGTTTTGTAGCTGAGAATTTGCTCTGCCAAAGTGTTATTGTGCTCTTTTTATCTGTTGTACTTTTCATGGAAATAAATAGGAGGCATTAGTTTCAGAGTGGCATATAGCTCTCTACTACTACCTGAAGGTGGGCTGTGGTGAGATGGAGGTCAGCCTCTTCTCCCATGTAACTAGAGATAGGACTACAGGGAATGGCCTCAAGTTGTGCCAGGGGAGATTCAGGTTAAACATTAAGAAATAATTCTCTGAGAAAGTGGTCAGGTGCTGCAATAGACTGCCCAGGGAGGTGGTGGGGTCACCATCCCTGGAGATGTTCAAGAGGAGTTTAGATGTACTGAGGGATGCGGCTTATTGGGAAATAGGTGGATGCTTGGACTGGATGATCTTAGAGGTTTTTTTCAACCTTGGTGATTCTATGATTCAGTATGTACATCATAGCATGAAGTCAATACTGAAGCTTAATTTGTTTCAGCGTGATTTCCTTTTTTAATGCATTTGACTTTTATTTTTTTTCCAAATCCTAAATATTAATTTCATTTTTCATTTGGAGAATTTGGCTCTCAAAGGTTTTTCTGCAAGAATGTCCAGCCCATAATCACCGGAGAATGGATATAGTTTAGCTTGTATATATGGTTGCGCTCATTTCTCTCTCTCTCTCCTTTTTTTTTTTTTTTTTTTTTTTTAATATAACAGATGCTGTCTACAAGGAGAAAATTCATTAAAAACCTGATACGAATTATCAGCCCTTTAGTATGATTCTGTTCTATCACATCAGCAGGGTAATTAATTATTCAGTTGAAAATATTCTGCTGATCCTTCTGTTTCTTCTGATCTGCTGGGCCTTACAGTAACTGTTTTCTTTTCCAATAAGAAAGGTGAACTGAGTAAATGACTATTGTAACTAGATGACTTGTATCGTGCTAAGGAATTAGACTTCACTAGAATCTTTGAGCTGATGTTTTTCTTGCACTACTCTGAGTTACTGATCTAAATCTAAGGAAGAATATTTTGGATTGTTGATTAACTGGGGAAATACATGTATTTTAAAAATAATTTTGGACTGTCTGTGTAAGCATAGCAGTCTTCTAGAGGGGACTTCATTGATTTCAGATGTCTGCTTCCCAAATGAAACACTTGTTCTTCTTAATTCTATATTAAATAGTACTATTCCTCAGGTGAAATTCATTATCTGACTACATGCAGACTGCACATAGGCTATCTCAGTGAAGACTATAGTATATACTCTCTTTGCAGTCAGTGAAAAGGAATAGGAATAGGTATTTGTAGGATGTAGATGTAGCATCCCGAGGTATATATTGACTGAAGGTCTCATTAATTTTCATTGACATTAAAAAAATAACATTTTTTGTGTTTTAAATAATAAGCATGATGTGTAAACTTCCTTTGGAGGTTCAAAGGAGAAAGAACTGCAACAGAAATTGTTTTTGACAATAGAGTGATTTTCCTCTTGAAAAGTATAGAATTTAAGAGTGCAGATTTATTTTCTTAAAGAGACATGGATGATCCTTAAGAAGTTGTCAACCTGAAATAGTATCTATAAAATAGCAATATGTTTCTGGGAATACTGTGATTCTCAAAGTTTTTTTTTTGAAAAAGAGATCCACCTTAAAATAGTCGTATGTCATTTGTTTTTCTTCAAAACCTTACTCTTTCTCAACCTATCATGTAAATTTCAAATTTTATTTGTAGAAAAGATCTTGTACTGACTTTCATTTTAAAAACATAGAAACTACTGCTATTTTACTGCTTCTGATCTGAGATAGCAGTGGATTGGTTTCTGCAAGCTGACTTGACAGCAGAACACAGCAGTTGTAAAACAATGTAAATTAAGATCCAGACCAAAGGATCATAAAATTTCATGTTTTGTTGATAGTAAACAGTAGATACTTTGGCTGTTATAACATAATGCTCGTGAGTATGAAGCCTGAAACAGTATTTTCATTAACACAGATTGTTAACTTTCAGAAAAGTAATTTACAGACTTCCAAACCACAAGTTATATCTTTGATCTTGATGCATATTTTTTTCTGAACTTTTCTGTGGGATTTTGTAATTCATATAAGTTTTGCCATCTGTGACATTCTATAGCAATCAGTTCCAAAATTTACCAGTGTGATGTGATAAGAATGCCTCCCTTTTTTTGCCATTTTGAACAACTGCCTGTCAGTTAATTCTGGATAAATGAAAAGCTACTGGTTCCACTATTGCTATATATTTTTCTTATAGTTTCAGGTACTTCTCAATTAATATAAAGCATTACTATAAACTTTTGAGGGTACGTGCATTTGCATAAAATTATCATGAAAATATTTCTGAATTCACATTTTTAAGACATTAAAAATTAAATAGGAAAAAAAATTCTTTAAAAATTAGATAGATAATAAAACAATTTATGTATAGTTGATGAAAGAAAATTACAAGGAAAGACTGATGATGGAAAATATAATACTTTTCTATAAAGAATACATTGAGAAATCACATCCAAAGTAATCAGAATGCCCAAAAGTGAATGTGTAGAATTAGGTAATACTCTTTAGGCTCACGTAAAGACTTTTTAATGTGTCCAGTGCATGGTGAATGCAGCTCACTCAAAGGATCAATTTTTTTTTTTTCCACACACCAAAAAGATTAACATAAAAAAGATGTAAAATGTAATAGTCTTGTTCCTCAGCAGTACAAAAGAAGAAAACATACTGGGTTGGTATATAGCAACTTTGGCCAAGGCATTGCCTAAAAGCTTTATTATAGAAATTGCTTTTAATAAATTATTGTCTTTATTATAGAGAAGTGAGAACAATGTTCAAGCTCTTATCCAGTTCATCCACTATAACATACAGAAGCTGTAATTTTTTTTCTTCTTGCATTCATGTAGTTTTCCTGTTAGAGGAATCCTAAATCTTTGCTGTCCCATAAATATCTGAACATAAACAGTGATTTATTGCATTTTAGCTCTTGTGTTGGTGGAGGAGGTTTATGGTGCTGAGAGAACTCATTAATCTAATTCACAACTCACAGTATAAACATAACCTTTACAATATATAACAGCAGAAATTATGCTTGGTTGTGATTTACTGTTTGTGTTTTGGAAGGAGAAAGAAGTGTGAACTTGTTTTGTCATATCCAGTTTTAACACTTATTAAGTTGAAAAATTAATATTAAACTGCTATAAATAACAATCTATATATACTTATTTCTGACGCAAGATATAAAAAAAATAAGATGCTGTGAGAACAGTATGCTATGAGTTAGTCAAGCAACTTTAAAAGGCATATTCCAAATAGAGTTGCTATTAACCCAAAAAATTATCACAGCAATAAAACTGTATAAAATATTTATTCCTGAAGTTTTCTCTCCCTTATTTATTTATTTATTTATTTATTTATTTATTTATTTTTAACTTACATAATCCAGAAAAGTCAAAGCATTAAATTGCTCTTTAGGCCTTACATCCTTAAGTATGGGTATTTTATTAAGATTCATATTCTCACTGAAGTGGAACATTCCATTTTGATATGAGGGGTCGTTAATATAATAATTGTAATATATGTGTACCTTGTAAAAAGTTTACTTCTACTGAATTTTAAGTGAAATCTGATATGCTTGAAAAAAATTGACATAATTTTGTTAAGTAATCAAAAGAATTAACAGCTTTTGGTTTGTGTTTTTGTATTTTCATTCTTTGCATGTCAAAGTCTAAATATCTAAACAGATAATACTTATAAAATCTCAATATTTTAGAGACATTTTAAGAACATTCTATAATGTTATCTTGAATGTGAACATAATGTTTTCCAGAGTATTTTGCAAAAGATACATCAATGAAGTCAGTGGAATATTTAATGGTTAAACACACTTAGCCGATTCTAATTTTTTTTTTCTCTGTAAAAGTCACTATTTTAGTAGAGAACATTCAATCAAGAAGAGTAAACTTTAAATAAGATTTTCATTTAAAAAAAAATAACATTGATATACTACTGTTGTAGTTTAACCTGGCATGCAGCTAAGTACCATACTGCTGTTCACTCATTCCCTGTCCCATGGAATGAGGGAGAGAGCTGGAAACAAAATAAAACTCATAAGTTTAGGTAAAATTATTTACTAAGAAAGAAAAGGGAAAGGGAAACAAAAATGCAATTATAACTATATATAATTTTTTTTTCACATATATTTATGTATATCCATAGTGCAATTACTATCTGCCAGCCAACATACAGCTAACAACAGAACCGCTTGCTGACTGACGTTATACTAGCAACTGTCTCACTACCTGCCAACCAACGCAAATCAATGCCTAAGTAGCAGCCTACTCTTAGCTAACTCCCATAACCTTATACTTTCCACATGTCATACAGTATGAAATAACTCTTCACTTAATTCAGGCCAGCTGTCCTGGCCCCACCCCATCCCTTACTGCCACATGATAGTGGCAGTGGTTCTTCCCTGCTAGGTGGTCCTATCTAGCTTTGGGTGGACACTCATTGCTCAGTAACAGCCAAAATTTTGGTATACTATTTACACTCTGTCAGCTGGAACCAGGACAACTGTTGTCAATAATAACAAGAAAAATAATTTTTAAATTAATACAAACTCTTGTACAGGAATTATTACAGTAATTGTATTGCAAAACGCTGATCTCATATTACAAGCAAATCTAGAACTTAAATTCAGAAAAATGCACTAAAATTACGATTTAAAACTCTATTGAAAAGATTTTATTATTGAAATCTTTAATTCGTAAACGATATATTTCCTTCAAACATAATTCCTTCAAACCACAACTGAATAAAATAAAGAGCATAGTCAGGACCCTGAGCTTCAGGAGTGCGAACTTGCATCTGTTTAAGGAATTATTGAATAAGGTCCTCTGAGAGGCTGTCTTTAGAGATGAAGGAGTGGAATAGAACTGGCAGCTGTTTAAGGATTTGTTTCTGAAAGAACAAGAGATCTCTGTTCCCCAGCATATGAAATCAAGCAAAGGAGGCAGGAAACTGGCATGGCTGAGCAAGGACTTGCTGGTCAAACTCAGAGAAAAGAGGGACATGTACAGGTAGTAGAAGTAGGGATATGTGCCTTTGGGAGGAATTCAGGCATGCTGTCTGAACATGCAGAGATAGGATCAGGAAAACCAAGGCACAGATGGAACTAGGCAAGGGATGTGAAAAATAACAAGGTGTTCTACAGATATATTAGTCAGAAGAGACAGACCAAGACACAGACATATATCAGACATCTCCTGTCTGATATATGACAAGAGAGAACTGGCTACAACAGACAAGGAGAAGGCTGAGGTACTCAACAAGTTATTTGCCTCAGTCTTCACTATCAGTCAGGCTTACCATGTCTTTCAAATCCTTGAACTCTTGTGCAGTGGTCAGGGGAGTAGAGTCCCTCTCACTGCAAGAGAAAGGCAAGTCCAAGACTGCCACATGAGACTGAATGTGTACAAGTCTATGGGGCTGGACAACTTACATCCCAGGGTTCTAAAGGAACTGGCTGATGTGGTTGCCAAGACACTCTCCATCATATTAGAAAAAATATGGTGGTCAAAAGGAATCCCCAGTGACTGGGAAAGTGGAAACTTAACTTTTGTTTTTAAGAAGGGGATAACAGGAACAGGAAAACTGCATGCCCATGAACCTTACCTATGTGCAAAATTCAAGGTACAGAACCTCCTAGAAGCTACACAAACATGTATGTACAATGAGTAAACGAACCAAGACAGCCAGCCTTCACCACGGGAACATGCCTCACCAAACTGGTGGCCTTCTGAGATGGAATGCCAGAACTAGCAAATAAAGGAAAAGCAACTGACATAATCTATATGGACTTGTGCAAGGCCTTTGATGCAAACCCATGCCACATCTTTATCTCTAACTTGGAGAGATATGGACTATTCAATGAATAAACAATTGGAGAATGATAGCTAAGGGACTGTGGTCAGAAGCACTGTGTACAGGTGGAGGTTGGTGAGGAGTGATGCTCTCCAGTGATCTGTCTTGTGACTAGTGCTCTTCAACATCCTTATTACTGATATCAGAAGTACAATCAAGTGTACCTTCCACAAGTTTGTGTACAAGCTGAGTGGTGTGGTTGACGCTGTAGAAGAAAGGGATGCCATCCAGAAGGATGTGGACAGGCTTGAGAAGTGAGCCTGTTGGAACATAATGAGATTCTACAAGGCCAAGTGCAAGGAGCTGTATTTGGATCTGGGCAATCCCAGATATGAGTACAGTCTAGAGCTGATTAAGAAAAACTGTGCAGAGAAGGACTTGGGGGTCCTGATGGACAAAAAAAGCTGAACATGAAATATACCGAGTTCCTTCAATTTGAAGGAAGACTCTTGAAGGTCATCTCATCCTGCTACCCTGCAAGGAAGAGAAACATCTACAAACTAAATAAGATTGCTCAGAGCATAATTCACCCTCACTTAGAATGTGTCCAGAGACAAACCTCTCTGAACAACTTGCTAAAGAGCTTCACTATCATTACTTTTTATGTAGTAAAAAGTTTTTAGTAAAAAACTTTTTCCTTATATCCAATCTAAATCTCCCTCTTTTAGTTAGAAACCACTTACCCTTGTCCTGTCATAACAGAACCTGCTAAAGAATCTGTCCCCTTTCTTCTTATAACCCTCTTCCAGACAGTGAAAGGCCATTTTTAGGCCTTCCAGAGCCTTCACTTCTCCAGGCTAACAGCCCAAGCTCTCTCAGTCTGTCTGCGTAGAGGTGGTGTTCCATCCCTTGGATCATTTCAGTGTCCCTACCATGCACATGCTCCAACAGGTCCACATCTCTCATCTACTGAGAACTCCATACGTGGATACAGTACTATAGATGAGGTCTCACCAGCACAGAACAGACAGGATCACATCCCTGTATCAGCTGATGAAGATTCCGTTAATGGCTTTCTGGGCTGTGAGGTCACACTGCTGGCTCATGTCCAGCTTATCATCCATCACTACCTTCAAGTCTTTTTTGATGAGGCTGTGATCTTTCCTTACATCCCCCAGCTTGTATTGATAGTGGAGGTTGCCACAACTCAGGTGTAAGACCTTGTACTTTATTTTCTTGAACTTCATAAGATTTTCCTGGGCCCATTACTTGAGCCTGCCTAGGTCTCTGTGAATGGAATACTGTTCCTCCAGTGTTCTAACTGCACCACAAAGCATGGTGTTATCCACAAACTTGCTGAGGGTGCACTATATCCCACTGTTAGAGTTGCTGATGAATACAGGAAAGAGCATTGGTTCCAGTACAGAACCCTGAGATGCTACTTCACTGATTTTTTTCAGCACTGAAGTGAATCTGACAGGTCATTAGTTCCCTGGGTCTTCCTTTTTTACCCTTCTTAAAGACAGTTGTGACATTGCCTTTTTTCTCAATCACCATGGACTTTTCAAATATCGAGAGTGGTTTACCAACTACATCAGCTAATTCCCTCAGAACTTCAAGATACATCACTGTTTGCAGTGCAACAGGTTCTGTACATCTAAGAAGCTCATTTTCAAGGTTCAACCACTCTAATACATATTGCAGCAATGCAACTCCATGAATGCTATATGATTTTAAAATACATATATTAATTTTCAAAGATAACTGTTACTAATTATTCAACTTTACTTTCAGTCTACGAAAGGAGGTAATAAGATACATCTCTTCAACAGTTATTAAGAAAATATAATTAAAGCTGTACCAACATTGAAAGAAAACAGATCTATAAAGATTAGTTGCTAAAAAAAACAAAACAAACCAAAACAAAAACACAAAACAACCAACAAACAACAGAAAATATTTTAAATAAGTGATTTAGTAACCTAGAAAGTTAAAATACTCCAGTGAACTTTCATGTCTTTACATACATTGAGTAATATATTATTTCAAAAGTAAAACAGAATATGTTTGGATGGCTCTGGATGACTTTTCTAAAAAATGTGAGGACACAAGTGCTTGCGAAGAGTTTTAAGTAACAGGATGGTTTAACCTGAAATTCACTAGAATTTGGCAGATAATTTCCTTAGAATCTGTTTTATATTTCTATATTAAAGGTGAACTGTAATATACATAAGCTCTTTTCTTTTTATTACTTTTTTGGACAATGTGCTTTCCTACCTTTCACAAATGATTAAATATTAAAACAAACCTTTAACAACATAGTGACAGATGTTTTCAGCTATAAAATATTCTAGAATCTATTTATTGAGTTAATAATTTTCCATTTCTTCTAGCAGTGGAAGAAAAACACATTATGAATTCTGAAGAAAAATTTATTGAGATCTATTGGACCCAAGCATTACAGAGCTTTATAATCAATTAATAACGTATGAACTCTAATGTTGTAGTATTGAGACTTGGGCTAGAGAATTACAATGCACTAAGTGAACTGATCTAACTGATAAAAAAATATTTTCTTATATGCTTATTCTACTAAGTGGATGATCAAAACTGACACTGACATCGAAAAGGGTGTTATATAGAGCAAGCAGACCTAAATCTAAAAATCTTAAGAATGCATTTAAATATTTTAACATCCATAAATCCATAAATAAATCCCTATTGTGTTATACAGATCTGGAAATATATTTCACTAATACCTGAAAGCCAGAAATAAAAAAGACAACTGGCTTATGTCTTTGGTAAATCGAGTTCAATCACTCAAACCTGAAGATAAATGATTTTGATCAGATGGAAGGCATTTTTATGACAGGGCTGTTTCCTATCTAAAGTTAATCATAGCAAGTATGATTTCATGTAATGCTACACCAATGTATTCTTGTCATTCACTAATTCATACTGAAAATGCTCGAGCTGAAGAAAGTAAAGAACAAATATTCCAAAAACACACTTCAAAGTTATATATATCAATGTCACATGTACATTTTCCTACTAATTATCAAAATATTTTAGCTGATAGAAATAAAAATATGTTATTTTGCATTCTATTTATGTATATTTGTTGTTGTTCTTTGTGTTGTCTTTTAAAAAGAATAATACATAATTTTAAAATAAAGATCAAATTAATGAGAACTAAAAACAATTATATTGATTCTTCAGAACAACATTTTGAAAACTTTTTTTTGCTACAAGCAAACTGTATTACTAACTTCCTCAGAGGAGAAGTGAACACTCATTAAGTGTAGAGTGCTGATTTAGTTGTTTTTAGCATTGTAGTGATTATCACACAGAATCTGTCCTTATAAATACTTTCTGTAGATAATGACATAATGGATATGTGACACATACTAGTTCTACCCTTTAAAAAAATTACATGACAATAATTTTTGATTGACTCAAATGTCCTTCAAAGAAACATAATCAGCATGCTTTTTTGCATCTTGACCTTCATGTATCCTAAGAAAGGCATATCGTGGGCTTAAATGAACAGATCTAGGAGTAATTCTGAGGCATCACCAACTGTGCTTCACAACTCTAGCTCTAAGTGGGAATATTATGTAGGAGTGCCTTACACAGCTCAAGTTCCTTCACTAAAAAAAAGATGCTAGGTATCTCAGGCTCTAAGTATTCCATGAGATACAAATACACCTATGGAGTTAAGGCACTTATTTTAGGCCAATGTGGGCTTTCAGATTATTTAATTCAGAACTTCATTGAAAGGTTGAGATAAGAATCAATACTGGATCTATATGGTTTCATTTCTGGTCTTTCAGTATCTGAAGGCCAGATTTTGTTCATTTTTCTCCCAGAGACTAATTCTTATCTTTCAGTAGCATGCCTGGAGTGGCATTCACTTCAAATACTCCTAGACATATCAACATCAGTTTAAGATGGTTGAATAAACCTCCCAAAGGAAAGGGATAAACATCTCCAAAGGAGCAGTCATCCTAACAGAAAACAAATCTATAAGCCAAAGCAGATGACTATTTCTGTTTCTACATTTCTAGTGCAATCCCAACTTCAGGATATATGTCTCATTCAGTGATCCAACCCCCGTATCCTTCAAATTAAGTACTTCAAACCTCCTGAGGTCCCTCATTACGTTCTCAGAGCTCTCCTAATCTGATTACTTCTTAAAGTCTTTCAAGACAATTTGGCAGGAAGAAACACAAAGGTAGGAGAAAACAATTTTTTGAATATTTCTACGTTATTATTAAAGCTACTGAGAATTTACAGGCAAGCTGTCAGCTTTCTCTCCTTTCACAATTCACCGATTCACCGGTATTTAAGAGTGAACTAAATTCTTCCTCCTCCCTCTTGCCAAAGAGTCCTTAACTACAGTGGAAGATTCTACAAAGAATATGCCCTGTTTTGAAACAGAGCAATCCTCCTCTTCCCACGCCATATATTCACACAGAGAAGGAACAAATGCAACAGCCCACATCTACAAATACCTTAGAAATTTACTATAAAGGGGATTTTTTTCCATGTCCAACAGATCAGTAGTTGACAATGCTCAAGTGACTCTTAAGCAGTCTTCCACAAGATGTGAGAGACCTTCCTTGTACTGGACTACAGCGTTAAAATATAGTACAAGAGGATGTGCTTGTGCATTCATTATTTCCACAGATCCACAGGTTATCTCAAAGAGCTCACTACATGAATTCTAAACCTATTTGTAATACTGTGAAAAAAATAATCCTGCATTAAGATTCTTCTACTTTAAGTAAAATCCAAGTACCACCTTGTTCATCTTTCCACTATGAGTCCAAAAGCAGATACAGCCTTGATCTAGTTATTGTCTGGGTACAACAATGAGGACTGCAAAATCATGCTGCAAAATTGCCTACCACTTATGCAGCTGGTAATTTGTTAGGGATGGTAATGATAAGGCACTTAGGTTGTCTACATTTCTGCAAATTCTTGAATGCATTGCACTCCTTTGCATACTAGAAAAGAAACAGAGCTGGCTGCTTGTTAAGAAGCTGTTGCTATAGTGGAATCATAAGAGTTTCCATATTGTACAGCTACATTTCTGGAGTGTAAGAGTAGTTTTGTAGCTTGGCTGCTGCTGTTGTTTTTTGATTAAGATAAGACTATATCACTGTCTTTTTACTAGAGATAAAAAATCTGTAACGGACAATAGTCTGTTGCTAAGATTGCTGATGTCACCCTTGAAGAAAAAGTTGGGGTTTAAAAATTAACGGCCGATTCTATCTCAAATTCATTTTCTACTAGAAGAAAAGCTGGCAGCACTACTGGAATATATATAACCAGCTGTTTATTCTTGACACTATAGCCCTATATATTGTTCATGGTAGCAAATTGTTCCTTCAATGTCAAGATTTTTCTTTACCTGCCTACCTTGTTCCCTCTCTCATCCATTATCTTTGCTTCTCCTCTTTTCACCCTTGGATAGCAGATTTCCACAAAAAGAGAAGCCCATATATCTCATTATTTCACATTTTCCTCTTCACAGATGGTAACCCCACCTGCAGATCTGCCCTTTTCATGCCGTTACTAACTTCATGCCCTGTTTAAACTCTGTTATGTTTACAACCAGGTCACCTGCTGAGGAAATGGCTACTTCTGACAAGACTAAATCTCCTATTGAGCAAATGAGCTACAGACACAGAGGCCCAATTATTATTAAGTGTTAGCATAAGTGTAATTATAAGTAGAATGTTTCATTATAATACATCTGTTGAGGCTTTAATGCATCCCAGCAATGTGCTTTATTAATAAGCTGTATAGAAATGCTGACTTTACAGTTTTCTGGATCACATTTATGATAACAAACGAGGTTATGAAAATGAATTCACTACAGGAGTCCTACTGTGTTAGTTACTATGATTCACAAGTTTATTATGGTAATAAAGCAACATGAGACAATAATGTTGGAAACTGGAATACACTAATGATGCTTCATATTGTTCCAAAAACATTATGCAGAAGTGGTAAAAAATGTTATGACTTGCAGATAGTCAAATGTAGCAGATGTCACACTACTGAATAAAATGCGTGAGAGGCATGTTGTTAGCTTGTGCATCAATTGCTGTTTCCTATCACAGTCCTCTTAAGAAAAGAAAATATGTCACTTGCTTGATTGAAGGAAAAAGACTTTATATTACCTCTCATCGATTTCTAAATTATTATTTGAGTAAGGAACAGTGTGATATTTTCACTTGATGTTTTGTACTTAAATTTATTGATACTTGGTAAACAGGTCTCTGAAGTAAAAGTGTTTGAAGGCAATCACAGAATCACAGAATTACAGAATTGTAGGGGTTGGAAGGGACCTCTAGAGATCATCAAGACCAACCCTCCCTGCCAAAGCAGGTTCCCTACATCAGGTCACATAGCTAGGCATCCAGGTGGGTCTTGAATATCTCCAGACTAGCTAGTCTTAGTGTGTTCAAGGTAACTGGTGGCTAGTTAAAATTCTTCAAGTGAATCTCTATCTCTATCTCTAATGGAAGTAAGGAACAAGACTTAGGATATAAGAACAAGATAGATAAGAACAAGGGACATTTGCGATGCTCCTCCCTATTGTTTTTTTTTTTAATAATGGCAAAGCCACTTCTATATGACACTATAACATATTGTGCGTAATTTACTAGAAACAGTGTTCCAGCAAGATTCACTCAAGATAGGATTGTTTGAAAATGAAAGGTACATTTTAGACTTGAATTTTGAATAATTGCACTGCAAACAAGTACCCTCATTGTCCATGCTACTTAATAATTCACAGAATCACAGAATCACAGAATTGTAGGGGTTGGAAGGGACCTCCAGAGATCATCGAGCCCAATCCCCCTGCCAAAGCAGGTTCCCTACAGCAGGTAGGGAACTAACTGTATGTATGATTTTGCCTTCAACCTTTTCAAATAGTTTATTCCAAGAAAATGTTTCTCTAAAGACTATTATTCTTAAGGATTGTGGACACTAATTAATATGTTATACCTAGCTTGAGGACCAAGTTTTGGTCTCTTGTTCTCTTTTGCTTAACAATCAAGATTCCTTGCCGTTAAGAGTGTCACCATCAATATCGTGTAGAACATGATGTCCTACAATTTTAGCCCTTCAAAAATTATTTCAAAGATTGTAGTTACTAATTTGCTCAGCTATTCATTATACTAAAATCTGGAAAGGTACTATATAGAACAAAGGGGCTCTACAGATTTTTCTCGTGACTTACGTGAACAAATCTCCAAGCCTCTTCTGCTTAAGATTACAAAACACTAGAGAAATGGCATGGAGTGACTTTGGTATTCAGCTAATTAGAGACATCTGGAAAACATTCATCCACTTGGATTTCTGAAAATCACATTAATTGCATTGTTTTGTTATAAAAACTTGTTTTGCAGTACCAGTTATGTCCAAAAAGTTCTTTTTAAAGCCTTATGAAAGTGATTCTATTAATTATCTCAGTTAATAGTATTGAAATTTCATAGTGGGAACAGACAATTCAACAATTACTACAGATCTTTGAGTGTTTCTCTTAATTGTCACTATCAAAAACATAAGCAGATGGATTAAATGTTTGCTTAGTCATTCACATTTAAACAACAATGTGATTTGAAAATAACAGTAATATGCAGCTGGAATCTTTCGTCCACAGGAGATAACCTCTTCAAGACTAAACCTTCAATGAATTATGGAATATGTGATAAACATATTCACTACTTTTAA
This sequence comes from Lagopus leucura, assembly GCF_019238085.1. Classification (NCBI taxonomy): domain Eukaryota; kingdom Metazoa; phylum Chordata; class Aves; order Galliformes; family Phasianidae; genus Lagopus; species Lagopus leucura. Next base: position 21,949,042 of record NW_024962262.1, read on the forward strand.
CTTAAGGTTCATGTAGTTAACAAAATACTCAAGTTAGAGATGTAGTCAACGAAATACGTAAAGCGGGGGCTGTCAAGGTCACCAGGCATAACCAGGCATAATCTGTGTGGGCCCCTTGTGCGGTTAGCGAATACTGAAAGGGGAGCTGTAACAGTCATCAGGCTCTGCAGGGGCTCCTTGACTCATAAGAAAACCATGATGAGACATGGCAAGACAAGACATGCCACACATCTATTGGGCACAGATAACCGTAGCAGGGGTGATTGGTAGCACTGTGATATAAGGGACAACTATAAGAAGCGTGCGTTGCTTGCAATAAGTGCCATTTGCCGCTCACCACATTGGTGTCATAAAAGCGTGTGATTTGGCCGGGGCTGTCTGAGCACTTCACGACGGGACATTAATCAGAGGTTGCCGAAGCAAAGGCAACAAGTGGTGACCCCGACGTGATAATGCCACGTCCCAGTCGTGAATGTGTGACAGCCGGTTGCGCGACGGACGCAGGAGCCCGCGGCGGTAAGGCGGCGGAAGAGCCGGAGGGACTGATCCCCCTGGGGCTGTGAGCGCAGCTGCGAAGTTATCCCACAGCGGTAGACTTGTGGAAGGTGGAGGGCTGATCACCCTGGACAACCATGGAATCCGTCATTAAAGTATTGCATCAAGCTTTTAAGGACTATTTCGGTGAGGATGCTCCTTCTGAGAAGGACATTGCCGCTGTACTTATTCGCCTGGAAGAGGAGTGGAATCTTCCCTCCCCTCAGGGCATTTTAGACCCCACTAGATGGGATGCATTTACATCCGCGCTTGCGCAGCGTGCGATAGAGGAGCAGAAAGTTGCGGAGCTTAAAATTTGGGGGTTGGTCCTCGGCGCTCTCCGAGCCGCGAGAGAAGAAGATAGAATTCCTGAAGCTGCGCGCGTTATGATGGGTTTGGAATTTAATAACACCGTGAGAAACGGCGCGGGAAGCGTACTTTCTTGCAGGTCCCCCGAGGAAGAGAACACCGCAAATATGCCCTCAGCTATGGCGACTAACATCTCGTCCGCACCTTCAGCACCCCCTTCTGCTCCCCTCTCGGCTCCAGCTTCGCATAAACAAATAGAAGACTGCGCTGAACTGTCTGCACTTTTATCTTGCAAAACGGCTCAAGTGCAGGAATCCAAGGTCGCTGAAACTCCCCAGCTGTATCGAGGACAACCGCTGTATCCTTCTCTGTGTAACCTAACACCACCTGTGGGGGCAGGGAAAAAAGTGAGCTGAGATGGGACACTTGCCGTCTCCTCTCAGGAGGTGGAATGCAGTAACACCCAGGGGGGTGGGGACTGCGGGAAAGGCCTGGGTACGGATTGGTCAAAAGTTAGGGAGGTAGTAGAAGAAAAAACAGCAGAGAGAAAGGGAAGCGATGTAAGTTACAGGCGCTGGGATGATAGCGTCTGGCCAGCACTGTCCACCCTGACTGCGCCTGAAGGTGTAGGTGGCGTCCGGCTGGCGCCCTCTGCTCAGGTTGCACCCGACGGAGAAAGAAATAACGATAGTCTCCGGACCCACTCTCTGCCACAGTGTTCAGGCCCATTGACTCGACCCACACATCCTTCTACAAGATTGAGTGCGTATGCAACCAATCAGAAGCCTCTACAACAGTCAGTGCTTGATCAAAGGGAGATGGGCACAGTGGGAGCGGTGCGGAGCACGCAGTTTCCAGCTGTGACTGAAAAGGATAGCGAAAGGAGAGACGTGAATTTGCATTTGGGAGTTAAGAGAGATGCACTAACAGATGGTGAGAAGTTTAGATCTAGCCTGATAGAGGAAGGAAGAGTTCTGGAGATCTTCCTGATAGTAGGGAACGATAACAGAGGTCCGGGAGGGATATCCCTCGATCTGAAAGGCATCACACGCCTGATAGATTGTGCAGAGAAATCGGGATTGAAATCACTCCTCACTTTAAATGCATTAGAAGTCCTGACAGCATCAGGCCTTCTCTTTCCTCATGTAACAAATCTGATGTGCATGGTGCTTAAGCCAGTGCAGTATACACTGTGGGCATCAGAATGGTTTCCCTTAAGGGACAGGTGGCCAGATTGAGGCCTGGAGAACAAGCAATTCCATACAGCTGGTTTGTGAGAGCAATGCTCTCAAAGCCTGAGACATCTGCCTTGATATTGAACAAATGTTTGTCATTTTTGAGGTACACTCCAACAGGTACCTAAGACAATGTTTGTATATATTGGGAAAGGTTATGTTTGTATAAGGATCTTTGTAATTTCATACTCATAGATAGTGCCACTAGAGCTATCAGCAATCGCTCTAATCTCTAACCTCTCTATCTATAACTTTACTAGTATTGTAGGATGTGGCTTTAATTAGTGTCGGTGACATCACATCAGTTCTTGCAGGATAATTATACGGTGATTAAAGACCTATCACCTACTCCAAGTGGGATGAATCTCGTTTTGGCTTACCAAGGAAGGACATTGGTAAGGAAGCTTTTGCAACATGATGACCTGCACCAGTTGCTGAAACGTGTAAGAGACAATGGACAGAAAACCTTGATCACCATTCACCATGACACAGAAGAGATACATCGTGTCCTAGAGAGAGTAAAGAAGGACAGAGAACAACACTGATGGGAAGTGCTTCTGGGATGGTCCACCAAAGCGACGAGAATGTTTAACTGTTTAACTCTATTCTGTATTCAGTTATAGTTGCATTAAGTCTAATATTAATATGCTTTACACTTATAGTCATATTATATATAGGCATATAGGTATATTACATTTATAAGCATGGTTTAAGACATTAGAGTAGGATTATTTGGCGAATCGCGATGTAACAGGGCAAAAGGCTTAACCGAGAGGACAATGGCATGTATAGGCGCAATGCGGGGATTTCGGGGTGTACGCGGTTAGGGTCCTCTCGAGTTGTAGTAGATTTGCTTGAGCTTAGGGAGGGGGAGATGTAGTTAACAAAATACGCAAGTTAGAGATGTAGTCAACAAAATACGTAAAGTGGGGGCTGTCAAGGTCACCAGGCATAACCAGGCATAATCTGTGTGGGCCCCTTGTGTGGTTAGCGAATACTGAAAGGGGAGCTGTAACAGTCATCAGGCTCTGCAGGGGCTCCTTGACTCATAAGAAAACCATGATGAGACATGGCAAGACAAGACATGCCACACGTCTATTGGGCACAGATAACCGTAGCAGGGGTGATTGGTAGCACTGTGATATAAGGGACAACTATAAGAAGAGTGTGTTGCTTGCAATAAGTGCCATTTGCCGCTCACCACATTGGTGTCATAAAAGCGTGTGATTTGGCTGGGGCTGTCTGAGCACTTCATGACGGGACATTAATCAGAGGTTGCCGAAGCAAAGGCAACAGGTTCATTTTCACATGATTGGCAAGATGTAAAGAGAATAAGGAGCTATCTGATACTTTTTCCTAGAGTTAATGTTAACTCTCTCAAGATACTTTACCTGGAATTTACCTGAAATGTTTGGATGGTCACAGCAAGAGTGTTGTTGTCAACAGTTTTGTGTCCAAAAGCCAGCTGATGATGAACTGTGTTCCCATGATTCCATTTTGGAATAAATGCTCTTTAAAATCTTTATCATTGACATAGACAGTGAAATTGAGTGGACTCTCAGCAAGTTTGTGGATTATGCTAGACTGAGTAGTACAGTTGACATGATAGAAAGAAGGGATGCTATCTAAAGGGATCTGGGCAAGTGTGAGAAGTGGGCTCCTGAGGACCTAATGAAGTTCAACAAGGTCAAGAGCAAGGAGTTTTACTTTGGTTGCAGCAATCCTAGGTAAGTGTACAGACTGGGAGATTGAGAGAAGCCCTCCAGAAAAGAATTTTGGGGTTCTGATGGATGATAAACTTGATGTGGGCCAGCAGTACGTATTTACAACCAGGAAGGCCAACAGTTACTTAGACTGCATTGAAAGAGGTCAGCAGGGCAAGAATGGTAGTTGTCCCTCTCTCCTATGACCTTATGAAGTTCATTTCGGAGTACTGCATTCTGGCCTGGGGCCCTAAGCAGAAGTGGAGCTCTTGAAGAGTGTCCAAAGTAGGATTGTGAAGATAATCAGGAGGCTGGAAACATCTCCTATGAAGAAAGGCTGAGGGAGATGGGCTTGTTCAGTCTGGAGAAGGGAAAGCACTGGGGAGACCTAATTCTGGCCTTCCAGTACTAAAATGAGCTTATAATCAGGAAAGTAGACTTTTTACATGATGTGATAGTGATAGGATAAGGGGTGGGGGTGGTGGAGGAGGTATTTCCAAACCTAAAGAGGTGAGATTCAGATTAGATTTCAGACGGAAGTTCTTTACTGACAGAGGGGTGAGGTGCTGGAACAGATTGCCCAGAGAGGTCGTGGGTGCCCGATCCCTGGAGGCATTCCAGGCCAGGCTAGATGGGGCCCTGGGCAGCCTGATCTTGTGGCTGGCAAGTCTGCTTGTGGCAAGGGGGTTGGAACTAGATGGTCTTAACTGTCTCTTCCAACACAAGGCATTCTTTGATTCAGTGATACGTGAGGAGATGCAAGGGTTCACAATTTCAAATTTGTTGTCCAGTTGCAAATTACTCATAGCATTTGTTTATGAGACATCAGTGTGTAGAAATAATTCACACATTTCTCTTTAATATATCACTCCATATGCCTTGTAAAGAAGTCCTTTATTATATGTAACTTAGACTGTAAGATACCCATCCTTAAAAATGTATTTGCATATAAAATATGCAATATTTGCATAGAATAATATGTTTGGGTTTTTTTTTTTCAAGAATCAGAGAATCAGATTATTAATCAAATTTTACTGTATTGTAGCAATTTATTCTTATTACTTAGCCAAATTATATTCAATTGATTGGCCAGATTATCACTGTCTTCAAAACCTATAATAATTCTCTTAGACTTCTATTCCCACAGGAACACTTTAAAATGAGCTTTGGTTTACTTTGTGATAACTGTACTAACCTCTTGGCATTGTCAAAGACCATGAGCTAGGAATATTCTGCTCTAGGGAATTTATGAGTACTCCCTTGTGCCTCGATTCTATTTAATCTAGCATAAAATTAGTGCAACTGTCAAATTCTTTTTCAGACTTCTCCTATTTACTTTGCACCTCTTTATCTGTCTGCAAAATAAATACCCCTGATTATATTCCACTTCAACTTTGGTGTTTCAATGCTTAAGTCTTCATTATTGGTACCTTGGCAAGTACAATGTAGTGTGTGGCTTTACTTCTGGAAAGCTTCAAAGTGTGTAAAAGTGAGCATGAGAAACTGCCTCTTCACCAAAGTAATTAAAAGTAGATATGTGTTCCACTCTGTACTTTTATTTATTTATTTTCAGTAATTTTATTTATTTATTAATTTTCGGTACTTTTATTTATTTATTTATTTATTTATTTATTTATTTATTTATTTTGCTAATTGTGCTCACGTAGTTCAGCAAACAGCACTGAAAAAGCTACGCTAATACAAAGTCAGTTGATAGTGAACCTGTGAGTGACTTCTCTAATGGATCTCTAAGATATACACTAACAATCAGGCCAAGTGTCAAACAAAGAAGACACAAGTTCTCCTGAGTTTTACCTAACTTTTTCATTCTTTAGTCACGTGTGAGACTTAAAACTCACTTTGGAAGAGAGTGCATGGCTGTCGGAAGTATCACTGTATCAACTACAGGCCGGTGAGTCTCACCTCTGTACTTTGGAAGATCATGGAACAGATCCTCCTGGATGATATGCTTGATCACATGAGGAATGAGCATGTGATCGGAGACAGCCAGCACAGCTTCACCAGGGGTAGGTCCTGCTTAACCAATCTGGTGGCCTTCTATGATGGAGTGACAGCATTGGTGGACAAGGGAAAGGTGACCAATGTAATTTACCTGGGCTTGAGCCAGGCCTTTGACACTGTCCCCCACCACATCATTATCTCCAAATTGAAGGGATGTGGATTTGGTGGGTGGACCACTCTATGGATAAGAAATTGGTTGAAAGACTGCAGCAAGAGGGTTATCATCAATGGTTCTATGTCCAGTAGAGGCCAGTAACGAGTGGCGTCCCCCAGAGGTCTGTCTTGGGACCAGAGTTCTTTAAAATCTTTATCAATGACATCAATGATGGAATCGAGTGCACCCTCAGCAAGTTTGCTGATGACACCAAGCTGAGTGGTGTGGTTGACACGGTGGAAGGAAGGGATGCCATTCAGAGGGACCTCAACAGGCTTGAAAGGTGGGCCCGGGTGAACCTAATGAGGTTCAACACGGCAAAGTGCAGGGTTTTGCACTTGGGCTGGAGGAATCCCAGGCATTTCAGTCTGTATGGACTGGAAGGAGCGGTTCTTCAGAGCAGCCCTGCAGAGAAGGACCTGGGGGTCTTGATGGATGAAAAGCTTAACAGAAGCCAGCAGTGTGCCCTTGCAGCTCAGAAGGCAAATGGTATCCTGGGCTCCATCAGAAGAGGGCTGACCAGCAGGGACAGGGAGGTGATTGTTCCCCTGTACTCTGCTCTTGTGAGGCCCCATCTGGACTACTGTGACCAGGTCTGGAGCGATCAGGGGACTGGAGCACCTCTCCTACAAAGACCGGCTGAGGGAGCTGGGCTCATTTAGCTTGGAGAAAAGAAGGCTGTGACCTCATTGCAGCCTTTCAGTACCTAAAGGGAGCCTACAAACAGGAGGGGAATCAACTCTTTGAGAGGGTAGATATTGGCAGGACAAGGGGAAATGGTTATAAGTTGAGGGAGGGAAGATTTAGATTGGATGCCAGGGGGAAGTTCTTTACAGAGAGAGTGGTGAGGTGCTGGAACAGGCTGCCGAGAGAGGTTGTGGATGCCACGTCCCTGGAAGAGTTCAAGGCCAGATTGGATGGGGCCCTGTGCAGCCTGGTCTAGTATTAAACGGGGAGTTTGTTGGCCCTGCATGTGGCAGGGGGGTTGGAGCTTTATGATCCTTGAGGTCCCTTCCAACCCTGCCCATTCCGTGATTCTGTGATCCTCATGAATCAGATGCTATTCAAGGTTTGGATGTTGAACATTCTGAGATCATCTCAAGCTGCCTCTACTGGTCTCAAGAGGGCTATTAGTGTTAAGGCTGTCAGTATTACAACGGCAGAATTCATCTAGGGAGGGACAGCGAGGTCAGAACACCAGAGTAGTGGCATGAGTCATTACTTAAGTGATGCCTGCATGACTGCTGTGGTATTAATATTGCATTTTTAAGTTTTATTTTATTATTTTTTACCAATTTGTAGTGATTACTAACAGTGCAAAATCCCACTTATATAAGTAGTAAATTTAATAAATAGTGAATTTGCTATTTTTTAAAGAAAATATGTTTAGCAGCAATAAATTAGATTACAAAGATTTTCTAACAACACACTTTATAAGCTAACTGTATAAACCTAAGGGTGATTATGTAGACATTATATTAAAGTCTAGAAATAAGATACTCAGTTTTAACATTTTCTAGTATACTCTATATTTGCTTTTGTCACAGATATGTTTCTGAATTCATTGGTAATATATATTTTCTATCTCACTCAGAAATATTTATAAATATTATGTTATATATACACATGAAGAAAAATGTTCACAGCTCTGTATATTTATATTAGAGAAAACAAGATACGTTATATATATATATCTTGTACTTTGAGGAGGCATGAAATTATCTTCAGTTCTTGGGAGATAGAATTTGTCTTCCCAAACCTCTCTGCAAACTGTCAGATTTTAAAGATGCAACTCTTTTTCTATTCCTAGCTATGGTATGTTCATGGACATACTAGAAAGAGTTCAGTGGAGGGCACCATTCTCAAAGGACTGGAATGCATCTCTTATGAGAAGTTGAGAGTTGGGACTGTTCAGCCTAGAAAAGTGGAAGCTCATAGGGGTTTTATCAGTGTGGATAAATACCTGAAGGAAGAGTGCAAAGAAGATGGAGCTAGATTCTTTTTAGTGGTGTCCACTGCCAGAAAAAGAGACAATGGACATAAACTTGAAAACAGGAGATTCCATCTAAATTTTGGGGAGCACTGTACTGTGCTTGTGACAACACAGGCAAAGACTGCACACAGTGGTTGTGGAGTCTCTATTCTTGGAGATCTTCAAAACCTGCCTGGACGTGGTCTTGGGCAACAGTGTCTAGGTAGTCTTTCTGCTGAGGATGAGAGCTGGATCAGATGATTTCCAGAGGTCCCTTTCAACATCAATCATTCTCTGATTCTGTGATCTTGTACTTTCTTTATGGCATAATTATTAGTTCTGGAAAACATTCTTGCATGAGTTCTTGGGCTCTGTTGCTGTTAGAATCAGGCAGTTAGTTTAATTACCATGTTCTTTCTTGTACAAAGATTACAAAAATATCAAGAGAGGAAACAAATGATAGATCAGTATTATTTTGTATTATTTGTTGCCATTGTTTAGTGCTAGGTATCAGACATCTCAAGCACAGACACAGTCCTTTTAAAATGCCTTAAAGTTTGCTTGGTAAAAAATTCATATTTTATAAGACTTGAAAGATAACGTCAAATATCAAATTTTCCACCCCAATACCCATAAATAACTTCAGCTAACTGTGTGGAGGATGAAGATGATAATGGAAGTTATCAGCCAATAATGAAAAGATACTAAACATGAACTCTGTTTTACATTGTGATTAATTAAGAAATGAGCGTGTCTATACGGTCAGTTTATTTCCCAGTTTTGCTCCAGGGGGTTGGTCCATTGACTTTGCAAATTACACTCATAATAGTTTGTTCCTGTTCTCTCTTTGTTCTGAACAAAGCCAGCCACCTGACCTTACAATAAAATTCAGACTTGTATCAGCTTCTCATAAACATCAGACACGTCTAGATAGATTCATAATGGATATGTACTGTGTTCACTAGGAAAACTTCAAAACAGTTTCAGGAGACTGCTAAAGCTCTATAAACATATCTAAAATAACTCACCATTTTTTACCTGCTAACTGGGATGGTAACTAGGTGACTTACTCAACTTTGTGCTTTAAAGAACACTAAAAAGAACAAATTAAAAATTATTATTATTAATTTCTTGATTGTTATTATTGCTGTGGCTGAGATGAGATATGACGGATTGAAAAGAGCAGCAAAGTGCATACTGTTAAAAGCAGAAAGACAATTGCAGTATCAAGAGGAGACAAAGAATCAAGGGGTAGATAAATGTTGTGACAGTGTGAGAGACCATAAAAAGTGTGTACGGTAAATACAGTATACTCTAGCAAATGCTTCAAACACCAAACTCAAACACTCTTCTTTTTATGGATTTAAAGCAGTTGAATAGAGAAGAGTAATTTATATAAAATAAAGACCGAAATAGATATGAATAACACTAAGGTAATCCAAGACAATTGGAAGATGATGAACATTTGCATTCTGTAGAGGGTTTTTTCCTACTTCTGCAACAGATTTATTTGTAAGAGAAAACAGCTGGAGAGAGAAATTTATAACTGAAGAATTTTTTCAACACCATTTAATCTGTATTAATGTGACCCCTTGCTGCTATCATGGCCAGTGAGACCTCTGATGACATGCTGAGTAAAAGCTACTTGTTAATCTTGCAACTACCTGGGGGCAGCATTAATTATAGCTAGCAGCTTAACTCCAGAAAAGATAACAATCAATTGGTGAAGCCTGAAGAAGCCACATTGCTTCTTTTCAATTCATATTAGCAACATTTCATAGAATCATAAAATGGTTTATATTGGAAGGGATCTTTATGATCATCTGGTTCAAGCCTCATGCCATGTGCAGGGACATATTCCATTAGATCATATTACTCAAAGCCCCACCCAAACTGGCCTCAGACACTTCATAGGAATGGGCATTCACAACATCTCTGGGCAACCTATTTCAGTCTTACCATCTCACCACCATCAGAGTCATCAGAGTAAATATTTCTTCCCAATGTCTAATATAATTAAACTTTTTTTTTTTTCTTAAATTCAGAATTATTATCTTTTATTTAACTCCCTTTGTATAAATGTGTTAAGCTTCAGAGGGACAACTTATCACTTACCACACTGAGTATAGCAACATATTGCTTACCATTTTTAGAAGTATAACTATGATTATTTCAAATATGAGATCTGCTTTGAGAGTATCATCTCCTATTTTATTACGTTGGCCCACAACATTAGATGTTGGTGTTACGACAGCATAGGTTGAACCTTCTTACCAGTATTCAGTTACATTTTGTAACCATGCAATAGCCAACAGCAGAGAGGCAGCGACGTGCGGAAATCACATAACTGTGATTTAGCCTGTAGGGATATAGAGCAGGTATGTTTCTACTAGCGATATGCATACACACTGGTGCAAGGGGGACAGTTCCACCTAACTTGCACACGGTCAGGAAAAAGCACACTACAGATATAGGCTGAACTAATACATAATCAATTGTTTCCAGGAATTTGGATACATATTCATTACATTCCTGATGATTCATTAGCATGCAGACCCTCTCCTCGCGTGTGCATAGTGAGTCGTGGAGGTCCCCTCCTGGTGGCTGTGGAATATAGAACCATCATCTTCCTTGTGAAAGCTTGTAGTCTCCCTCTCTGCAAACTTTTAACCTTGCAGGAGGGGCAGCTCCCAAACTAGTTCTTGCTTGCCCTGTGGACATCTAATCATATCACTGCCAGACGTCTTCAGGCTGTTCTCAAACTCTTATCTATACGGCCTTCATCCCCCTCATTAACCCAGAGTCAGTGTCTACAATCCCCATTCTTCTAACAACCTCTACATATTTGCTTCTGTAAACTATCTCTAACTACCTCTATTCCCCAGTTCCTGTGAAGCCCTTTTCTCATCCTTTACTGTGGGGCCCTTCTCTCTTTTACTGTGGGGCTCTTCTCTCATCCTTCAGCAGTCTGACCAAATGGCAGTACAGATTAAGCAGAGGTGTATCACTGAATTCTTCCATGTGAAAAAAAATTTAAAAATGTAAACATTGTCGTTCACTGATGGTTGCTGAATCTTTGTGGAAACCAAACAGTGGATGTAAGCACAGTGAGATAGCGGGTGGCGCATTTCAGCAGTGACAATGATAGGAAATCAAGCCATGTTCCGGGCAGCCAGCTCACTCATGCAAATAGCAGTATTAAGACCAGGAAACTGCATATGAAGATGAATATTGGCTTCAATGCATTAGAAACAATGATGGCAGCACTGGAATATCACAAAGCTTGTGATAGCTGGATCTCTTTCTCTTGCAACATGAAAATGCCAGAACCCATACCAGTTTGAAGACCCTGGAGCACACTGCCTGTGTTGGCTGGATTGTCCTACCACATCCACCAGATTTGCCCACATTTGGCATCTTCTGACTTCCATGTTCTTGAGTCAATGAAAGATGGACTGCATGGGCAACATTTTCCTGGCACAGTGTCATTGTGGAAGCTGTGAAACAGCATTCCACCTCCGCTGCTATAGATTTTTGTGATCATGGCATGTAGGCTCTTGTTCGCTGCTGGTAAAAATGCATGGCTAATGGCGGCGACTACGTTGAAAAAAAATGTTTTGTAGCTGTGATTTTTTTCTATCAAACAGTGTTACTGTGCTCTTTGTTTCCACTGAAATTAAAAGGAGGCATTACTTTTGGAGTGATCTATATAGACTACAGTGGGTTCTTAGTATTCCTCATTGAAATGAAACAGTATATAACAGATATATATTTGGGCTGTTTTTAACAGCAGTAAGGTTTTCTTCAAATATTTCAGATGGAACAGTCTCTGATAACCCTACTGTGAAGTTATAGAAAGAACTGGCCAGATATTGAGCTTGATTTTACATCTCATCCTTTCTTATTGTAAAGAAACTCAAACAGCATGCCATTTATCATATCCTAAATTAAACAGCTGGAGAGCTGCTATAATTTTCAGTGGACTGTGTGTTGTCACTTGCAAGGTTATTCAGAAATCCTTTGGTAAAGGAACCACATATGAATATGCTGCAAATTTATTTCTCTATGAAAATGTCCAAATGCTGCCTTTTGTAGCCCATCTAGCACATATATATTGTACAAGTCATGCAAAATTAATGTAATCCCTAGAAATAATTGATATTATTTGATAATCGATACTATTACTACTCTGGTCCAATCATATAATTTTTGTGCATATTATATGTCCAAATCCATCACGGTTTGTACTTATTTTTGCTCAGTTTATGACTAGCCTGCCATTTAAACTTAGTATGAGATTATATTTGTCTGATAATTTTATTAATTCAGCTAGATATTAAGCAACTGCTTAATTTTCTGTCTTCATCTGTTTACAAATCTAGAAACATTCTGCACATTCCAGTGGTTATAAAGATGGAAAATCTTGTAGGATTTCCACTAAAATTCCTATATACCTATTAATTTTTTGAGAGGTGGTGAGTCTATGAAACAAATAAATTTATTACTAAATATAGGAAAGACACCATTTTACTGTCATTTTGTTCTGTGAATATTTTCCTTCAACTAGATTGAACCACTAATGAACTTATTTTCCTCAAATTATCTAATATTTTTAAATTTAACCTTCCTGGGGTAACTATTTTTATGTTGGTGTGGGTTTATTGTTTGTTTGTTTCATTTTTTTCTTTTCATTCCGAGTCTCAGCAAATGACAGTTCTCTCCAGAGCAATTATATTTCCCTCTTTGCTCTGCATTAATTTCTATTCTTGAAATACAATTCCACCCTTTCTCTATCAGTGCATTTTCTTCTTTACACACTAAGAAGCATTGGAAGGTATACAAGGGAACAGCTATGTTCAAGGGCATGAGGACTGTTAGTTGCTATATCTATTTAGCCACATTTTTAAATTCACAGATGTTACATAAATATTTGAATGAATGTGTCTTTGTTCTTGCATGTTACTGACAGAAACCTTATTTTTTCAGCACTGATGTTGACATAGAAATCAGTGAAGAGAACAAGGAAATATCTGAACAGTAAACTAAAGTTTTTGATTAAGAACTCCAGAGTAGCCCTTTTCTATCAATTGATCTTGAAAAAGAGCATTGTCAGAATCAAGGAATGTGATAGTTTGATTGTTGCTGAGGTTAAAACGTCCATAGCAGAAATTGGTAGACTGCAATCTTAAATAGTAAAACTATTATGTAACGGAATAGCTAATCCTGGGAATCATTACCAGGCACCTAGAAGGCAAGAAAATCATCAGTAGTCAGCATGGATTTACTAAGGAAAAGGCATGCTTGAGAAACATGAAAATTTTATGATAAAATTACTGTTTTGGTATATGAAAGAAAAACACAGAGATCACTCACCAACCATTGTCACAGGCAAAACAGACTCTGTTTCAGATTCCATTTCATGTACTTTACTGCCAACAACCAAAAGATAAGAGCAAAGAGATCAAAAAGAAATCTTCACCAGGAGCATATCCTGCTTGACCAACCTAGTGGCCTTTTATAATGCTGTCACTGCATCAGTGGACAAGGGAAGAGCCACTGATGCCATCTGTCTGGACTTTAGTAAGGCCTTTGACATGATCACAGAATCACAGAATCACAGAATCACAGAATTGTAGGGGTTGGAAGGGACCTCCAGAGATCATCGAGTCCAACCCCCCTGCCAAAGCAGGTTCCCTACACCAGGTAGCACAGGTAGGCATCCAGGCAGGTCTTGAACATCTCCAGAGAAGGAGACTCCACCACCTCCCTGGGCAGCCTGTTCCAGTGCTCCGTCACCCTCACTGTAAAGAAGTTCTTGCGCATGTTTGTGCGGAACTTCCTATGCTCCAGTTTCTGGCCATTTCCCCTTGTCCTGTCTCCACTCACCACTGAAAACAGTCCGGCCTCGCCATTCTGCCCCCCACACCTTAGATATTTATAGACCTGGATCAGGTCCCCTCTCAGTCTCCTTTTCTCAAGGCTGAACAGACCCAGTTCACTCAGCCTTTCCTCATAGGGGAGATGCTCCAGGCCCTTCACCATCTTCGTGGCCCTCCGCTGGACTCTTTCCAAGAGATCCCTGTCTTTTTTGTACTGGGGAGCCCAGAACTGGACGCAGTACTCCAGATGAGGTCTTACCAGGGCAGAGTAGAGGGGGAGGATCACCTCCTTTGACCTGCTGGCCACGCTCTTTTTAATGCACCCCAGTAAGCCATTGGCCTTTTTGGCCACAAGGGCACACTGCTGGCTCATGGCCAACCTGTCGTCCACCAGGACACCTAGGTCCCTCTCCGCAGAGCTCCCCTCCAGCAGGTCATCCCACAACCTGTACTGGTGCATGGAATTATTCCTCCCCAGATGCAAGACTCTACACTTGCTTTTGTTAAACCTCATCCGTTTTTTTTCTGCCCAGCTCTCCAGCCTATCCAGGTCTTGCTGAATGGCAACACAGCCTTCAGGCGTGTCAGCCAATCCTCCCAACTTCGTATCATCGGCAAACTTGCTGAGGGTGGCCATTATCCCCTCATCAAGGTCATTGATGAAGATGTTGAACAAGACCGGACCCAGCACCGACCCCTGAGGAACACCGCTAGTTACAGGCCTCCAACCGGACTCTGCACCACCAACAACGACCCTCTGTGCTCTGCCAGTCAGCCAGTTCTCAACCCACCTCATTGTCCACTCATCTATCCCACACTTCCTCAGCTTTGTTACAAGGACGTCATGGGGGACAGTATCAAATGCCTTGCTGAAATCAAGGTAGACTACATCCACTGCTCTTCCCCTATCCACCCAGCCAGAGACAACATCATAGAAGGCTACCAGGTTGGTCAAGCACGACCTCCCCCTTGTGAACCCGTGCTGACTACTCCTGATAACCTCCTCTTCTTCCAGTTGTCTGGAGATGACATCCAGTACAAGCTGTTCCATCACCTTTCCAGGGACAGAGGTGAGGCTGACTGGCCTATAATTGCCTGGGTCTTCCTTCTTGCCTTTTTTGAAGACCGGGGTGACGTTGGCTATCTTCCAGTCTTCAGGCACCTTCCCCGTCTTCCAAGACTTCTCAAAGATGACCGAAAGCGGTTCAGCAATCACCTCTGCCAGCTCCTTCAGCACCCATGGATGAATCCCATTGGGTCCCATGGATTTCTGAACATTGATGTTGCCTAGGCGCTCCCGGACCACCTCTTCCCTGACAGAAGGGGGGTCTTCCATTCCCCAGATCCTCTCACTAATCTCCAGGGTCTCAGATTCCCGAGGGGGAGCTTTTTCACTGAAGACAGAAGCAAAGAAGGCATTCAGTATCTCCGCCTTCTCAGCATCCCCCGTTACCAGAACACCCCTGTCACTTAGCAGGGGAGCCACATTCTCCCTAGTCTTCCTTTTACTGTTAATGTACTTGAAAAAACCTTTTTTATTATCCTTTATCCCCTTTGCCAGATTTAATTCCAGGCGGGCTTTAGCCTTCCTTGTCGCATCCCTGCAGACCCTGACAACATTCCTATATTCTTCCCAAGTAGTCAGACCCTTTTTCCACATTTCATGGGCCTTCTTCTTTCCTTTGAGTTTGTGCACGAGCTCCTTGCTCATCCACACAGGTCTCCTGCCACCCTTTCCCGATTTCTTCCTCACAGGGATGCACCGATCCTGAGCTTGGAAGAAGAGCTGCTTAAATGCCGACCAGCTCTCACAGGCCCCCTTGCCTTCCAACACCTTAGCCCATGAGACAGCTCCAAGTAGGCCCGAAAGAGATCGAAGTTGGCTCTCCTAAAGTCCAGGATAGCAATCCTACTTTTTGCTTTACTTCTTCCACTCAGGATCTTGAACTCCACCATCTCGTGGTCACTACAACCCAAGCTGCCCCCTACCTTTACTTCCCTGACAAGCCCTTCTCTATTAGTGAGAATAAGGTCCAGCAGTACCCCTCTCCTCGTCGATTCCTCAACCACCTGCATCAGGAAGTTGTCTTCAACACATTGCAGGAACCGTCTGGACCGCGCATGCCTGGCCACATTGCTTTTCCAGCAAATATCTGGATGATTGAAGTCCCCCATAAGCACCAGCGCCTGGGATCGTGACGCTGCTTCCAACTGTTTGTGGAAGGCCTCATCAACCTCCTCCTCCTGATCAGGGGGCCTGTAGCACACACCCACAACGGTGTCAGCCATACCAGCCCACCCCTTGATTCTTACCCACAAGCTCTCCACTGCTACACCACTCTCCCCCAGGTGGAGTTCAATACATTCAAGCTGCTCTCTTACATAAAGAGCAACTCCACCACCCCGCCTTGCCGGCCGATCTTTCCTAAAAAGCACATAGCCCTCCATGACAACATTCCAGTCATGCGAGCTGTCCCACCACGTCTCTGTGATCGCAATGAGATCATAGCCATGTGACCGCACGCAGATCTCTAACTCTTCCTGTTTATTTCCCATACTGCGCGCATTAGTGTATAGACACTTCAGGGAGGCAGCATTCCCCTGCCACACTCCATCCCTTCGAACTCCACCCTCGTCACCCATCAAATTCACTTTTGAGCCTTGAACTACCTGAACCTCAGCAGTGCTCATTTTGTCCCCTTCCCCCTTTTTACCTAGTTTAAAGATCTTTCAATGAGGCCTGCCAGCTCCTGGGCTAGGATCCTTTTACCCTTTGTAGACAGTTGAGCTCCATCTGCAGCCATCATGCCAGGAGCCGAGTAAATTGCCCCATGATCAAAAAAACCAAAGTTCTTCTGCCTGCACCATCCTCTAAGCCATTTATTGATGAGGAGGGCCTTTTTGATCCTTTCAGAGTCCTTCCCTGCCACTGAAGGGATAGAAGAGAAGATCACTTGCATTCCCGCACCATCCAGTACCCTCCCCAGACCCTTGAAGTCATTTTTGATTGCCCTTAGGCTTCTCTTGGCAGTATCATCACTGCCAACCTGAACTACCAATAAGGGGTAGTAGTCAGACGGGCGAATAAGCCCAGGCAGCTTTCTAGAGATGTCCCTGACCCGTGCCCCAGGAAGGCAGCACACTTCCCTCCGGGTGGGGTCAGGACGACATATCGGGCCCTCAGTTCCTTCTAAAAGGGAGTCTCCTACAACTATCACCCTCCTTTCTTTACCAGAAGAGGCGGTCTTCAAGCGTGGAGCCGACCGCCTCTCCTTAGCAAAGCTCAGAGGCTGTTCCGCCACCTTGTTCTCAGCCTCCTCACCCTCCAGTTCCAGGGTTTCAAACCTATTACTTAGGGGCACCTGAGGAACCGAGGTAGGTCGGGGAGGGCGCCGCCTGCGTCGCTGAGGTGGGACATGCTGCCATTCCTCTTCTCCTGCCAAGTCAGCTCTCTCGTTTTTACTACGGGAAGGCAGAGAGTCCACTACAGGCTGGGGGTTGCAATCTCTGCTTGTTTCTTGCAGAGAGTTACACCACCAGTCTATCTCCCTCTCGCAGTCCCTAATGGATCTTAACCGCTCCACCTCCTCCCTAAGCTCTACCACAAGGCTGAGCAGCTCATCCAACTGTTCGCACCTCATGCAGGTGGCATCCCTCCCATCGTCCCCCGGCAGCAGCAGACTCAGGCACTCCCTGCAGCCAGAGACTTGGACCGCTGCAGATCTGGGCAGTCCCTCTGTCTGGGTCGCCACAGACTTTTTGGAGCATGCCCGACGTCTGGTAGAGACCATGTTTGAACTTACAGTCACTGGGTCAGCGAGTGGGAGAGCGGTCACCTGTCTTGAAGCTGGTCTCCTTGCAGGGGAGTGCAGACAGGGGTACCTTACAAAAGCACCACCTTAAGACAGCCTGGGAGAGAGCTGTACTACCTCCTCCGCTGTGCCTCTCGGCGGCTTTCTCTTCAAACTGGAAAGATGTGGATTTGATGGGTGGACTCTTCAAAGGCCAAAGAACTGGCTGCAAGATTGAGTCCAGAGAGTGATGATCAATGGCTCGATGTCTGGATGGAGATCAGTGATGAATGGTATCCAGTAAGGGTCGGTTCTGGAACTGATATTCTTTAATATCTTCAAACCAGTAACAGTGACAATGGGGTTGAGTGCACCCTCAGCAACTTTGCTGATGACACCAAGCTGTGCAATGCAGTCAACACACCAGAGGGACAGGATGCCATCCAGAGGAACCTAGACAGGCTTAAGCAGTGGGCTCAGGAAAATCTCACCAGGTTCAACAAATCCAAATGCAAGATCTTGCACCTCGGTTGAGGCAACTCTCACTGCCAATGCAAGCTGGGGGATGAAAAAAAGATTGAGTGTAGCCCTGCTGAAAGTGACCAGGAGGTACTGGTGGATGAGAACCTGGGCATGACCCAGCCATGTGCCCTTGCATGGCCCAGAAAGCCAACCGTATCCTGGGCTGCACCAAAAGAAGCGTGGCCAGCAGGACAAAGGAAATGATCCTACCCCTCTATTCTGAGCTGGTGAGGCCTCAGTGGAGATCAGCTCAAAACGGGTAAGACTGCACTGGACAAGGGATCTGAAGTGGAAAAGGCCACAAAAAAAAAACCTTTTATAGAGCTTTTTTGAGGTCAGCAAAACTGTTGTGCCTATGCCAGTGAGTTAGCTTCCACCCACAGAGCTCACCATGCAAGCAGCGTCACTGCCCACTGAGAACAGGGAGAGGAAATCAGTGCATGGGTCTGCACTGCCCATACCATACTGCAGCAGTGAGTAAGAGAAGAGGGTCAAGCAGCACGTACGTGCTTCCTTTATGCTCAGGAGACCAGCTATCCGATTGGCAGCCTCTGAGAACTCAAGTTTAAACATGGTCTCCACCACGTAGCAGACTTGCCCCAGGAAGACTGTGGCGAGCCATATGGAAGGCCTGCCCAGAAATTTGTCTGTTCAGGTCTCCAGCTGCAGGGAGTGCATGAGCCTGCTGCTGCCAGGGCAGGGTGGCAGGGATTCCACCTGCGTGAGATGGAAGCAGGTGGACAAGCTGATCAGCATGGTGGTGGAGCTCAAGGAGGAGGCACAGAGACTGTGTGATTCCATAGAATATTAAAAATAACAAGAAAGGTTTCTTCGGCTACATAAGCAGGAGAACACAGATCAAGGAGAGTGCTCCCTCTCTGATAATAAGGACATAGAATTGGCTTCCTAAGACATGGAAAAAGCTGAGGTTCTCAATAAGCATTTTACCTCAGTCTTCACTGGCATTCACAGAATCACAGAACGGCCAGGGTTGGAAGGGACATCAAGGATCATAAAGCTCCAACCCCCCTGCCACATGCAGGGCCAACAAACTCCCCGTTTAATACTAGACCAGGCTGCACAGGGCCCCACCCAGTCTGGCCTTGAACTCTTCCAGAGACATGGCATCCACAACCTCTCTGGGCAGCCTGTTCCAGCACCTCACCACTCACTCTGTAAAGAACTTCCCCCTGGCATCCAACCTAAATCTTCCCTCCCTCAACTTAAAACCAGTCTCATGAGGCGGTTTCAGACTTGCTCTGCCATTACAGTGGGGGGCGATTAACCACCGCAGTCCCCACCTAGAGTTTAGGGATGCAGGGCTCAGGGATGTGAGAAATACTAGAATCCTGGCTGCCAGTGAAGACTGAGGCAAAGAACTCATTCAGTACCTCAGCCTTCTTTTCGTCAGTTGAAGTAAATTCTCCTTTTACATTTACCAAAGTACACTCACTTGGACCTCTCTCTTCTTGCCAATTTACTTGTAGAATGTCTTCCTACAGTTTTTCACATCCCTTGCCAAGTTCAGTTCTGCCTGTGCCTTGGCTTTCCTGATCCCATGTCTGCTAGTCCAGATGTATTCTTCCCTGTATTCCTCCCAGGTGACATGCCCTTGTTTCCAGAGCTTGTACGTGACTTTCTTTGCCCTCAGTGTGCCCAGCAGGTCCTTGACAAGCCATGCCAGTTTAGTACCTCCTCTGCCCACTTTTTTATTCAGAAGGACAGAGAACTCTTGTGCTCTCTTGTGCCAAGAAGGCATCCTGGAAGAGTAGCCAGCTCTCCTCAACATCTTTGTTTTTAAAGACAGCATCCAAGGGGATCTTGGCCAACAGTACATCGAACAGCTTAAAGTTTGCTCTGCCAAAGTTCAGGATCATGACGCCACTCTTTGCCAGGCCCACATCCCTTGAGACCGCAAACTCAACCAGGGTGTGGTCATTGCAGCCTAGGCTGTCTCCAACCTTAATGCCTTTAATGATCTCCTCTGCATTGGTGAGCAGCAGGTCCAGCAACACTTTACCTCTGGTTGGTCTGTACAATACCTGGACCAGGAAGTTATCATCAATGGATACCAGGAGCCTCCTAGATCTCTTGCAGCTTGTTGTGGGGTCTTTCCAAAGATAACTGGATGGTTGGAGTCCTCCATCAGGACAAGATCCTGCGAGCACTATGCCTACCGCATCTGAAGCAAGAAAGCTTCATCAACAATCTCCCCTTGATCAGCTGGCCTGTAGTATACTCTTATCATCTTTGTTAGTCTCATCCCTAATTCTAACCCACAGGTTCTCAACCTGTTCCTGACTGTTTCTCATAGGGAGCTCCCCCCAGTCTATCCTCTCTTTGACATAGATGGCAACTCCCCCACCCTTCCTACCTCAGCTATCCCTTCTAAAGAGCCGATACCCCTCAGCGGTGGTAATTCCAGTTATGGGAGTCATCCCACCATGTTTCCATGATAGCAACAAGGTCATAACTTTCCAAGCACATCACAGTTTCCAACTCATCTTGCTTATTTCCCAGCTGTGTGCGTTGGTATAAAGGCACTTCAGCTTGGCTTTCTGTCTCACTGCCTGATCAAGGATCCCCTAGAACAGCAGCATCCCCAGCATCCCCCTGCCCTACTGCATCTCTTTGTATTCCACTGTCTTCACCCATCAAGTTTGCTACGAGCCCTCGAATGACCTGCTCAACCCTAGCAGCCCTCGTTTTGTCCCCTTCCCCTTTCATACCTAGTTCAAAGACCTTTCAAGTCCCACCAGTTCCTCAGCTAAGATCCTCTTACCCCTTAGAGACCAGCTACTTCCAACCGCAGCCATCATGCCAGGTGCTGAGTAAATAGCCCTGTGGTCCAAACAAACAAAATTCCTGTATTTGCACCAATTTCTAAGCCATTTATTTATAAGGTGGGTTTTTGGATCCTCTCAGTATCCTGCCCTACCACTGAAGGTATAGAAGAAAACACCACCTGCACATCCTCAACTATCTGCCCCAGTCCCCTGAAGTCTTTCTTGACAGTCGTAAGGCTTTTCTCAGTGACTTTGTCACTGCCAGCCTGAACTATCAATAAGGACTAATAATCAGAAGGGCAAATCAGTCCAGGAAGTTTCCTAGAAATGTCCCTGACCCGTGCCCCAGGGAGGCAACACACCTCCCTACAGGTAGGGTCACGCCAGACATACAGGGCCTTACTCTCAGCAGGGAGTCTCCCACAACAACCACCCTTTTGTGCTTCTGGGTGGAGGCAGTCTTGAGGTGCAGGGTCGACTGCTTCACCTGAGGCAACCTCACAGGTTGACCTCCCCCTACATCCCCACTCTCCTCTCCCTTGAGTTCCAGGGCCTCAAACCTATTGCACAGAGGCACCTGGGGAGCTGAGGATTGTTGGGATGGGGGATGCCCACTTTGCTAAGCTGGTACTGGTATTCATTTCCACTCCTCCTCCTTTCTCAAATTGTTGCTAGGGGGAGGAGAGGACAGGGAGCTCACTATAGTACCGTCAGCCTGCCAATTCCCTTCCCCCACCTGCCGGTTCCCCTCTCCCACCTGTTTGCAAAGCATCAGGAAGTAACTACTCCATGTGGAACCTCAGCTGTGTGCCAAGATCTTGGGGCTGATAGGGACTGGCACCACCAATCAGTCTCCCTCTCACACTCCTTTATGGTCCTCAGCCTCTCCACCTCCTCCTTCAGGTCGACCACAAGGCTAAGTAAGTCGTTTAGCTGGTCACATCTTACACAAGTGCTGCTTCCATCGCCTGGCACTGCAAAGGCCAGGCTCTGGCACTCATGACAGCCAGTGACATGCATACTAGCATCTTGTGTTGGTGCCTCAGTCTGAGTCTCCACACTTGTCTTATCATCAGCTATATTTTCATGCATACACAGGACCTCAGTCTGGGACTCCACATTCTTCTTGGCTGCAGCCTTCTGAGTGAGACTTCTGTCTGGGTCTCCACAATTTTTGTGGCAGTAACCAACCAGAGGGGTGCAGCCACTGCAAACCAGCAGGCACACTAACACTACTAAATAGCCTTAATGGGGTGTGACTGATCAGCCCCACCTTGCTGCCGGTAGTGCTGGCTCTGCCCTTACCCGGTTGCTGGGCCATTAACAGGAGCCCACGCACTTATCCCTCACTTGACAGTGAAAAAAATCATCCTTGCTGCGTGGTCCCGTGTATGGGTGGCTTAGTTTCTCCTTGTTAAAACAGCCCAGGTGATTCTGACACCCTGACTCTTCTGTCTCCGTTGGGCAACAACGCGATGCTATGGAGGCTTTTCCTAGTCAAGGGGGGGGTGGTTGCAGAGCTGTTGCCCTGGCAATGCCCCCTTTGCATTAGCTGCTGTCGTGAGAACTGCCCAGCTGAGAGCTGCCCGGCTGCTCTGTTGTCTTGGGGGGTCCCTGAATGAGGGAACTAACCAAAGCCCCCTGTAGCTGGTGGTCAGTCTTTGCGGTTCTAGCTGGAAGAGCTCTGAAGTGGCTAACCTGAGTGATCAAGCAGAAGAGACTGGTGTTCAGTCTCCTCCCCATGTCTGCTAGTACCTTGAAGCTCTAGGTGTGGGTGGGAGGAGTGGATTTCATCCCACTGTAACAGTGGAACAAGTCCAACACCTTTTCATGAAACTGACTATATATGTAAGTCCACAGGGCCAAATGGTATCCATCTCAGGGTTTTGAGAGAGATGGCTGATGTGGTTGCCAAGCCACTTTCCATCATATTTGTAAAACCATGTTTGTCCGGTGAAGTCCCTGATGACTGGAAAAAGGGAAACATTACTCCCATTTTTAAGAAAAAAAAATGGAAGAAAGGATGACCCAGGGAACTACATGCTGCCGAGCCTCACCTCTGTGTCTGGGAAGATCATGAAGCAGATCCTCCTAGGAGCTATGTTGAGGCACTTATGGGATAAAGAGATGATTCGAGACAGCCAGCATGGCTTCACTAAGGGCAGATCATGCCTGACTAATGTGGTGACCTTCTATGGTGGAGTGATGGCATCAATGGACAGGGGAAGGTTGACATGTTGTCTGGACTTCTGCAAAACCTTTGGCATGGTCCTTCACCACATTCTTCTAAGTTGGAGAGGTGTGGATTTGAAGGATGTTATTTATTTATTTATTTGTTTGTTGTTTGTTTTGTTCCTTCCCCCTCCTGCCCTCCTTTCCCCCCCCGCCCCCCAAATTCCTTGATTTGTTTGTACTTACTTCAGTTATACCATTAATAACTTTGGTTTATATGCCCCATTTGATCACGGATTCAAGCCCTGTAAGGGCTGACTTGTATAGCAGATGAACTGTGGATAAACAACTTGTTTCTAATATTTTGTAGGAGGTATTGGAAATCCTGTTCATCTTGCCTTGACATCAAGGTTCTATTCCAGTTATCATGAAAGTTGCACTTACGTATAGCTTCAGTATTGTGGGAATCAAATGTTGTTTCTGCATTAGAATTGGATAATATATATTTTTTTTATTTCATGATCTCTGGTATCATAGGGAGTCCTTCTACTTAACTTGGGGAAGATCTCTGATAGTTTACATCACTTATCCTCTAGACGAACCTTCCCAGGAACATACACTCTGTACATTTGTGTATATATGTATATTTTGACATACATACTGTAGGAATATCCTGCACGAGATCCAACCAGAGAACAAGGCATGGCATGCCCGAGGAAGCACCTGAAGAGACATCGAAATGCCTGGCATCATCCCCCCCCCCCCCCCCCCCAGTGCTCTTTGTTTAACAAAGACTTTAAAGAAAATCACCATATCAACAGACAAGGAGAGCACCGAGACATCTTGGACACAACAGGATGGCTGCTGACTGACACCAGATAACAAATAAATTAACAAGTAAATATCAAATGTAAACCTTCTGATAAGATTGTGAACCTGGAGTACCCAGCCAGTGGGGAAACAGGGGAAGGGGGGAGGCAAGGTGGAGAAAACAGGGTATAAAGGCTGTCATGTTGTGTCCATAGGTGCGTTCCTGCTTGCGGGATACCCGCCATTGCAATCGCGAATAAAATCTGCTTTTATCAGAGATACCGTCCTGACAAAAATTACTTGGATATTTCCAACAGTAGTGAAACCTAGAAAATGCTAGACTGAATTTTATGTGATTATGATACTAATGCAATTTTCTGGTTTGTTTCCTCTTTCTCTAGCTACTCCTTCCAAATTATCTGTTTCATATTTCTTTTGGGACAAACACAAACAGCTCCCCAGGTTTATTAATATTATTGAATGCTGACCTAGTTGCGAGAGGATCACTTTATGCACAATAAGGCTATTCATTGAGACAGTATCTTTACACTTCCACTGTCTCTCAGATCATGCTCTCATCTGGATGCTGTGCAAAGTACTACAGTTTAAAGTGGGAACCTTAAATTTCAACATTGAGTTTCATCAATGAAGCCTATGTGTTCCTAGAAATTCTTTCTTATTGACTGAGAATTAATTCACTCTTAGAATTTTATCGATTTTTGGCAATAGCATTGGACTTCGAACATTTTCTAGTTACAGATGCCTTACAGAAGTGACATTTCATGGTTGTTACAGCTGAAAAGCTGTTAAGACAGACATGTTGCTTAAGAGATTTGATTTAGTCTGCAAAAACTGGAAATGGATCCTCATGTAAATGTGTTAGATACAAGGCCATTTCTGATCTTACTGAGGAAACTTGTCCGAAGTCCTTTGGTGTTACTTTCTCATTCATATTCAGTTGCACTCCATTACTTACAGATCCATTGTTTTAATTTTCCTCTCAAGAAGAGCAATTACAAATCTGTATTCCAGGTGTCTCCTGTTGGCCTTTCTGAGACTCATGAATAGCTGGCATTATCAGTCACACTCTCATGATAAAGCCAGTCAGTCTGAAAATGTCTGGACAGAAGACCTGAAACTCTATGGGACAAAATCATGCAAAATCTTTCCAGGGAGTTTTTGAGTCTTACTATTAGAAATGTGAATTTCAGTGAAGAAATCATGCTTCTGTCAATATCTTCTAAATGAGTCTAATATATGTTTATTTCTTTTTATCGTTTTTTATTTTTGATTTCATAGTGCAAACCTTTTCTTCATCCAACTAGTTCAATACCTGATAAACACACTGACCTTACATAATGCTCCTATTCCTGGTAACACCAAACTAAAGAGCATAATAGCTTTCTTTTTTCTTTTTTTTTTTTTTCCCCAGCATGACAACTTATGTTTGAACAAGAATAAATGTTTAATACAAAGAGTTCTCTTGTAATGATTAAACCCATCAAAATAATTTACTGAAGAGGTTTATGAGCTTGCAGATTTATGCAAGAATTAGTGAAACTTTGCTTGGAATGACAGCTCAGCATCCACTTTGAAGTAAGTTCAATTAAATTAATATTCATGATGGGATATTAGTTTCATGATGCATAAAGGAGCTATAGGCAGATATTTGCATGCATTGAAATCCACTTAATGAAGCATATAGAAATCGGAATCGGGAGTAATAATCAAATTTAATTTGTTAGAAGAACAATATAGAAAATATAATGTAAACTATAATAATTTCTTACAAATGTTTTCAGTGAAAAATTGTCAATGCATTAATGAAAAATCAAAAACTGAATTCCAATGCCATATTCTCTTCTTCATCTTAATTTTTCTTAAGCTATTAATTTTGGGATAAAAAATGAACACAACAGAAATAACAACAGCAAAATAATAAAACACTCGAACCAGAAAATATAAGCAACAAACAAGGAAATAAAGTCAAATAAAGCTTTCAAAGAAACAAGGTACTTTTTACAATGACTTTGATTCTAATTATAAGCAAAGAGGATTGAAGCTAGAAAGTGCTTAATGTGTTAAAATAATCATATGATAGAATCACAGAATAACTTAGGTTATTATGGAACCTTAAAGATCACCTGCTGGATCAGACTGCCTAGGGCCCCATCCAGCTTGGCCTTGTACACCTCCAGGGATCAAACACCTTTTTTGGGCAACCTGTTCCAGTCCCTCACAACCCTCTGAGTAAAAAAAAAAAAAAATATTTTTAACATCTAATCTGAATCTCCCATCTTTTAGTTTAAAGAGTCCTATCACTCTCTATTTGTGTAAAAAGTTTGCCACCTTCCTGTTCCTGTTCCCTTCTTAGTATCGGAAGGCTGTTATGATATCTTTCTCTTCTCCAGGCCGAACAAGACCAGCTCTCTCAATCGTTCTTTGTAGGATAAGTGTTCTAACATTCTGTTCATCTTCATGGACCTCCTTTGGACCTGTTCCAAAAGCTCCACATCTTTGTTGTGCTGGGGGTCCCAGATCTAGATGTACTCCAGATGGGTCTCATGAGGGCAGAGTAGAGGGAGACAATCACCTCTCTTGCCCTTCTGGCTGCCCCTCTTTTGATGCAGCCCAGTGTACATTTGACCTTGTGGGCCACGAGCACACAGTGCTGGCTGATGTTCAGCTTTTCATTCACCAGGATATCCAATCCTTCCTTGCAGAGCTGTTTTCAGTGAGTTTTTCTTCTAGTCTGTTCTTGCGTCTGAGACTGCCCCAACCAAAATGAAACACCTTGTACTTGGCCTTGTTGAAACTCATTATGTTCTCATGGGTCCCCTTTTCAAGCTTGTCTAGACTTCTTTGCATGTCATCCCTTCCTTCTGTCATATCAGCTGCTCAGCTTGGTGTCATCAGAAAACTCACTGAGAGAACACTCAATCCCACTTTCTAGGTAATTGATAAAGGTTCTGAAGAGCACAGGTTCCAAGAGAGACCCCCTGAGACTCCCGAGGAACATATTCTAAGACACCATCTCCCATCTCAAATCCAGTCTTCATTAAAAAAAAAAAAAAAAAAAAAAAAAAAAAAAAAAGGTCTATATTACGAACTAGTTAAATTTCATATTTTTACAGGAAACAGAAATAGAAAACTGCTGATGCTTGCGTTTTGGAATTTGCAGCATGAGAAGATAGTATTCTTAGAATATCTCAGATATACACAATAGTTTTCTATGGTGTGAAAATCTTGTAGTTCTTTCTGTACGCCTTTATGATTATTGAAAATCTTGGGCTGATTTCTATCACCATTGAAAAATTAGATCCTATTTTTATGTTGAAAACTGAAAGTGAGACTTATACCTATCTTTACATAATTTGTACTATATTTTACCCAAAGATGAAGGAATTGAAGAGAGAAACAACCTAAGATTCTAAAAACTAACAATAAACCTACGTAATTTGAACATGAAGTCACGAAATATTTAATTGAACTAATGCTGATGCTGTAATATACAAATATGACAAAGAGAAGAACACAAACATATAGACATATCCTGAACTGTATTTGTGATCCATTTGCCTATTTCTAAAAACGCCAAAGTATCAAAGCTCCTGAAGGATCCTATGAGAGGCAAAAATAATTCTGTGAAAGTTGGCATCAGGGAGGCCTGATAAATCCTTTCTTGTGCCTTTCCCATTGTCTTCAGTGTATGTATACCACTAGGTTGCTGCTGTGAATTCTAGATCTCATTCAGTATAAATGAAAAGGCAGTGTAATTCAATTGGGAATTTCATTACCACATCGACATCTAATATTTTAACTGTTGTATTTCTTGGGTTTTAGTGCTCATATGGTCTTCTGTTCAATGCCTGTGCAACCTACTTAGACATCAGTAAAGAAAACTTACTAGAGAAGATATTGCACATCATGTGAGAAGAACTTTTATTTAAGTGGTAACAAAATTTTATTTCCGCATATGAGAATATGACAATGAACCATTGTAATTACATGTATAAGCATGCAGAAATTTTGCTAAATCAAAGGTCTTGGTTAACCACAGAATCAGCTGTCTTTGATTTTGGAAAGATTAGGAGTTCAGGAATAGTAAGAGAAAGATGCTTTGAGTCAGAAAGGCTGTTAGTATTGCTGAGCAAATATACCGTTTTGCACCTGCTTTTCAAATCATCCAGACTGGAATGCATTGTAGTTCTTCATCTGTGTTCCAATATCCTTCCAAAGGAAGCCTTAATGTGCAGAGATGTAGTGTATATCCACGTTTCTTTCTGGTATGTGTCTTGGATGATTTGAAATACCATACTTGTGGATCCAAGACTGCAGAGTATACCTGCCCTGTGATGTTGATGTGGCCACTATTTATTCATTTAAAGCAGTTTGGATCAGGTTAGTGTTTAACTCTCATTTGATTTTTACTCTTGAATATTTTCATGAATTTCAGATGCAGTGGATAATGAAGGTCACTGATTTATTTTTCAGTGCTAAACAGGTTAGTGATGCTTTTCTTCTCTCATATTTCCTCTGAATTCCAGCACTGAGCAAGATTTTATAGGCATAAGATTTTATAAGCATATTCCTGAGGAGTCAAGAAAGTAAGTACAGCAGTCTCTAAAAAAAGGTTTAAAAAAAAAAAGTAAAAATAGAAACACTGAAAGTGCATCGGAGAAAACAAACAAACTAAAGCAATGACATCAGAATTATGCCCATGAATGTAGATGGAACAACACTTTCCATGTATTAAAATTCTATGATTCATTAATAGAGATCTATTGTTGGTCACATATTTCTCAGATTTACTGAAGTAGCATTATGATTATGCCTCAATCTTTACTTATTTTGATGACTGGCTTCATTAAAAAGAAAAATGAGGGGAAATAGTGATTTTTGGGTTGTTTATTGTAATGCTTACCATGAAATATCTAGATAAGATTTATATGGTCGAAGTTTTAGATTTGTCTCTTTATTACACAGTAAACCTGCCAGTGAAAATCAAGAAGGAATAAGAGATCCATCTAATTTATGTGACAGAATCTGGGCAGGATCCAGTGTGTGGGAATGCAAAAGCTGTGTAAGCAGAAGAAGCAAAAAGAACAAACAAGGTAAGTTCTAAGTAGATCTCAAATTATTAATAGTTATTTCTGAGATCCTATATTGTAACTTAGACATCAGCTTGGTCTTTTTAGATCAACAGACAGATTAAGGGCAGCTGGTAAAGGCATAATGTGCCAGCTTGAATAGTAGCACAGAAATTGTGGCAATGAACTAGGAAAATGACTTTAGATGATCACCAATAATTTTAATTGATGGAGAAAACTCATCCAGTGGAAAAACATAATTGGCAAACTAGTGAGTAAAAGTGATTTAATGTGTTCTATGGATCAGAAAATAAGACCTGGCATGGAGTATTGGCTATTAGTGCAGCTGTTGTGAAGATGGTCTGCATTGGAAAATTGAACTGAAAAAAGCCACCAGTGAGCAGAAGTTTAGGGAAAATAACTGACATTTAGCAGTATTTTTGGCAAAAGTTTTATAATTTTTTTTTTTTCTCCTGAAGAAACTACTAATTCCAAGGCAAATCATCAAAAAAGAAGCATGAGAGTCAATAACAACATATAGGAATTTGTGAGGATTGAAACTATTAAGAGTACAGGAAGGGAGAAACCATACATCCTGATAGTAAACACACAAGTATTCTTCTGTTATTTTAAGGCAGTAACCAGATTAAGCGAAATTGCAAATGAATACTTATATAGATAAATGAATATGAATGAGTTGGAAATGAAATTAATAGTTTATATTGTAGAAATCAATAACTACCTGATTAATAAAAATGTATATACCACAAAGATCTTGTGTTTATACTAGACTTGTAATACACTAAGAAGAGAATCTAAAGCAGCTCTTTGAGAGGTGACTGAAGATGAGGGCTTCCAGTGAACTGGAGGTAAAAGCTCTCTAAATTGGCAGAAATAAGTAGAAGATGAATTTTTTTTATCTTTTCAAAGTGAGCAATGAACATATTGCAGAAGGAAGAACAATATTCTTCTTACCTACCTTATGTTAAATGAAAATTAGATGTTAAGCCCTCTTTCTTCACTGTCAAAGGAGAGTACCAAGCCTATAGTGGATGACTAGCTCAAAATTAGATGCATATCCTTTATGCTGTTAAAGATAAGTGAGGTAAATCTTGCCTTCCTTATTAAACATTTATATGAATATAGGTGTCTGGATTAGTTTTGTTATTTAATAACATCTAGGAAGGCCAGTAAATTCAATTGTAACGCTGTAGTAGTAAGTAAATGTAACTGAAATGTGGTCTTATCTCATTTTTCTCCCTCCAATTGAACTCTGATTATGATCATTTAAAAAATCAGACTACTTAGATAGTAAACTGTAAACTATCATAAGACAGTTGGAACTTAATACTTTGTTATGTAGTTATCTGCTAATAGTGTTGGAGGTAGCTTAGACAAAACGTTTTTGCCTTTCAGCTATAATGATTACTTTTATTTTATCACTGAATTTATGATATGGATGTAGTATGGTTGTGCAGAATTAGCCAGACCTATCTGGCAACTAAGACAAAGACTGTGCATATGTACAGAATGTCAGCACGTTATCTAATGTTTCAAGCTCTTCACTAGACAGTACACTTGGATGAAAGATAAATGAATGGCTAATTACTAGCTTGGCATTTTAGATGAGATTTAGAGAGCACAGAACAAGAGTCAGTTTATAAATGCCAAATAGGAATGAATGTGCAACTTTAAGTCAAATAGTTCTCTTCCTGCTGCTGACTATATGCTATAAACCTTTCCCCATGCTGGGACTGATGAATGGATATAGTCCTTAGTGAGTCATACTATTTTAAAGAATTAAAAGCTTGTATTTTGTGCAAAATAAAGTAGTTAAGGCAGTTAAGGCCTGCATATTTTGAAACAACTTACTGAATTTTAATTTAAACATTTTAACATTTAATTGAGATGTTAAAAATATTTATTGATTTTCAGTGCTTGACAGTTAATCAAATTTATATATCTGATTGATGGAAAAAGCCAATTACTGCCACTAGGCTTATTTCAATTCTAGTGACTCTCATTACACTGAAATCAGAAAGATGTCCTGTGAAATAAGTAACTGGTAATCATGAATAAAGATGTCAGAAAGCAACTCAATCTCTTTTTATTTATTTTTAATATCTGACTGGAAAGGATACAACCATTTATTGCTGGCTTTATATTCATCTGATTTGGTGTATCTATGCTTTACTACCAAGTAAGTTAAGTCACTGTTTGGCTTTAAAATTCTCGGTTAAAACTGGCTTAATTAGATTTAATCTTAGTTTATTTGAAATATCATTGATTTTTCTTTACTACGGAACTTTTGTTTCATTTCCAGACTTGGCAGTACTTTGAAGTGGATTTTCTGCTGAAAAGCCCTTTAGTAAACTAAAGATGTGGTAAAAACCATTACATGGAGGTTACCTGGAGACATCACAATGTGACATTTTCTCTTTAAAAGCACTGTGTGAGAAGTAAACAGGAATATCAAGAAGAAAAATGTCCTTTTAAAAAGAACAAGTCTGGTACACAAGATAAGCAGAAGGGATAATGAATGTTATAAACCCTGAAAATTACTGCTTATTTTAGAGAAGTTTATATGTTTGAGGGGAAAATAGTATATTAAAAGAACAAAGTAACTTGTGTACATGAAACTGTAGTTCTTACCTCAATTAAAAGAAAAACTCACTCAAATTTTGTCAGAACTTATGTTCCTTTACAAAAAGAAACATTCTAGTCTTGCTATTCCAGTTACCAACTGTCTTGTATTCAGTTCATGTGGTATGCAACTTGTTACTTTAGTACAATCCAGATTTGCTGGAATTGTCAACCAATCTATAAATAATAATGGGTAAACTGGTTTTATTTAAATTAGCACAATACATTTCCCCAAACCATTTCAAACAATGATCAGATCCCAGTGAATCAAATTTTCCAGTCCTTCATCAAAAAAAACCTCCTTAGGCTTCTCCCTTTTTTTGTTTGTTTGTTTGCTTGTTTGTATTATCTTTAGCCTAGGGCTATGGAATCTGTCCTGACAGATGTAAATACTGGTCAAGTTAATCAGTATAAAAGTATATTTTTAACTATTCATTAAAAAATCTCCCCTGTTTTCATGGTGCACTATTAACACTGAACTGTGATCCCACCACTTCTATTCAGTATCTGTACAAGTGTATATATAATTTCAAAGACACAGAAGCACGTGAACATATCCTGAAAAGCTCTGATTCTGTGGGCATAGATAATGTAAAATTGAATTATTTTCCCAAAGGTGAACTTGTTTAAAAGCTTGTCCTGGAGTTACATTTTTTTCCTGAAGTCAGAGAGAGGCACTGCTGCTCTCTGTCACCAGTACAGAAAGGGAGTGACACATCTACATGGACATTCATTCACCTCATATCTGGTTGCATTCTGAGATAGCTGAGTAAGTTGGAGGTGCCTGTTCTTCTCTTTAACTGTTCAAACTCTGAATAGATAGATTAGATATTCAACCTGAAGGCAGTTAAAATCAGATTAGATGAATTCTACTATTAATCAAATACACAAGTAAAAGAATAAGCATTATGAAACTCTCCTCGTATTTTGCATTGCTTCTAAATGACAAAGCTTTTAAAGAATGTATTTTTTATTTTTTATTTTTCCAGTGTTTGGACATTTTCCTCAGACTGATGAACCTAGATTGCAGATGGCAGATACCTCTATGGCAGAAGCATCAGACGTGCTGAAAAACTAAACTTTTCCACGAAAAAAATAAAATAAGAGTATAAAATCATCAAGACATATGATAGGCAGCTGTGACAAAGGTCATCCCTAAGTATGAAGTACATTTACTTTTTTAGTTACAGTGTTATGTCATTGTCAGGCAACAAACCTTTGAGATTTAACTGTTATCCATGTTGAGACACATTGCTAATTTGAATGCCTAATAATTGTGCTACATTATGATATCAACTGCAAGGCCAATGAATTCAGGAAATTACTTTCTTATGGATTATATGACAGTCTTTTTTTCTGATCTTTAGCAAAAATTGGATACTTAATTACTTTAAATACAGTATAAGACAACAGGGAATATAATGATAACACAAAGATATGATGTATTTACTATGGGCATTAAAAACATAAAAATAATAAATGAAGAAAAAAAAAAACACAAACAAAGCCAAGCAAGAATCCCTAACAGAAAGCATTATCTGTGATTTCATAAAGTCAGTCAGACAAAAATAAAAATTATAATGTAAAGTTTGGTTTAAAAACTGTGTGTTTTATTTTCTCTGCATTTAAAAAGTATAAGGGAAAATATGTAAAATAAGGGAAAATGCTGTCTCCCACAGCATTCTCCTGCAGAAGCTGGCAGCCAGAGGCTTGGATGGGTACACTCTTGGCTGGGTAAGGAGCTGGCTGGAGGGCCGGGCACAGAGAGTGGTGGTGAATGGAGTTAAATCCAGCTGGCGACCAGTCGTGAGTGGTGTTCCCCAGGGGTCGGTGCTGGGGCCTGTCCTCTTCAATATCTTTATTGATGACCTGGATGAGGGCATCGAGTGCACCCTCAGTAAATTCGCAGATGACACCAAATTGGCTGGAAGTGTGGATCTGCCTGGGGGTAGCGAGGCCCTACAGAGGGATCTGGACAGGCTGGAGAGCTGGGCTGGAGCCAATGGGATGAGTTTCAAGAAGGCCAAATGCCGGGTCCTGCACTTCGGCCACAACAACCCCAGGCGATGCTACAGGCTTGGGGCGGTGTGGCTGGAGGACTGCGTAGAGGAAATGGACCTGGGGGTATTGATTGATGCTCGGCTGAACATGAGCCGACAGTGTGCCCAGGTGGCCAAGAAGGCCAATGGCATCCTGGCTTGCATCAGAAACAGTGCTGCCAGAACCAACAGGGAAGTGATTGTCCCCCTGTACTCAGCACTGGTGAGGCTGCACCTCGAGTACTGTGTCCAGTTTTGGGCCCCTCACTGCAAGAAAGATATTGAGGCCCTGGAACGTGTTCAAAGGAGGGCAACAAAGCTGGTGAGGGGTCTGGAACACAGGCCATATGAGGAGAGGCTGAAGGAGCTGGGAATGTTCAGCCTGGAGAAGAGGAGGCTCAGGGGAGACCTTATTGCTCTCTATAACTTCCTGAAGGGAGGTTGTAGTGAGCTGGGGGTCGGCCTCTTCTCTCGTGTCATTAGTGATAGGACCAGGGGGAATGGTTTCAAGCTACGCCAGGGGAGATTCAGGCTGGACATGAGGAAGTATTACTTTTCAGAAAGGGTGGTCAGGCACTGGAATGGACTGCCCAGGGAGGTGGTGGAATCACCGAGCCTGGGGGTGTTCAAGGAAAGACTGGATGTTGCGTTGAGGGACATGGTTTAGTAGGAGCTATTGGGAATAGGTGAACGGTTGGACTGGGTGATCTTTTAGGTCTTTTCCAACCTTGGTGATTCTATGATTCTATGATTCTATGTAAATAGATATGGAGAATTATATTGAAATAATGTTTATATGTGTCTTTTTAAATTCTAACTGGATGAACTCTAAGAACTCTATTCTGCTTTACTTGCAATTAAACTGCTTTTGCTTTCAAATGGCAAATATTTACAGAAGCAAGTTCTTGCTTGTAAGGATGCTTGGGGGAATACCATTTTTTTTTAAATGTAGATACTTCTTCACTTAAAGAAAGATATTTACATATTGACCTATGTATTTATTACTTGGTCTTTGCTATCCTCTGCTGTTCTCTTTTCAGTCAAGTACACAAGAAACAGAAACAGTACCATGTGATATTGATGACTAATCTTGTATAGAAAATTTTGAGTACTTAAGGGAAGCAATTTATATGCTGCAATTGTTCCTTTATTGCCCACAGAACAGGTAAAAATAATATTTATAGAACTCTAAATATTGAAAAATCCATTAACAATAAATGGCAAAATTGGGCTGTGTTTTCCAATGATTTATTACTTATAAGAAGCTCATTGCAACCTTTTTCTTTCATACAGATCTTTTATAATTTGAACCTCTTAGACTGCTGATTTTGACAACACACTGAAAAAAATATGAAATTATGAATACAAATTATGTGTTGAATGAAAGTCTAGTGTGAAATTAATTCTACATAAAAGGTGAAGAGTCTTTAATATACTCTTCTAGCTCATTTTTGGACATTAAAATATGCTTGCTTGTAAACAACTCTACTCTTACAATTTTTGCTCAGAATTCCCACATGAGATAATTTGTGTCATTTGGAAACTCAAAAGAAGTTAAGCTTTCAACATCAGATCTAAGATTTTGAAGCATATTCTTAATATAAGTATGTACAATCACTCATCATCATGTTGCTAACCGGAACTATGAAACCTCTCTCTCGTTTTTTTTGTTTTTGTTTTATTGTTGTTCCCTGGAAACACAATTTTTGAACTGCGAGTTATTCTATGTGCTGGTATTTTAGTTTGTGATTCTACTTTTTGACCACTGTTGTCAGTACAGCCCTTCCTAATGTTTTCTGTTGATATTGTTATTTGTAATATGAATATTATTGTCCTGATATTAAATTAATAAAGCTTTTGTTGGTGTTTTCTGCTTTTTTTCTTCTCATGCAGTATCCTTTCAACAGAAAGTGAAGAGAAGCATAAAAAAGAACGTTCCTTTCACAAGGGCCAAAGAAACTTACTCAGAAAACAAGCAATCATAAAAAAATGTATAAAATTACGACCTAATTTTATTCAATCTTTTCATTGTTTTGGTTTGATTCAGCTGTGACTCTCTCACTTTCTTTGATGCACTTACTTATCTACTGCAATTCTATTTGAGTTGAAATCTATTCAAATCTGCAGTGTTGTTTTCTGTCTTCAAAACTGACAGGATTTGACAAGGCTGATTGTATCATCCAATAAATTTCAGTAATAAATTTACTGCTGTAATAAAAATTCAGCAGTATTCAGCTAATAATAATCATAAACTTCTAGATAAAAATATAACAGTAGAAGAACTAGCAATTCAGACTGCCAAGTATGAAACATTTCTAAAGTATTTTTTTCTGACTTATACTAGCAATAATCAATATTCATTATAGAAATCCACTGAAAATCCCATCATTTGAAAGTGTGAATATTTGTGGCATATATTTAGCAAGTAAAAATCAATTTGCTTTACAGTGTTAATCTATTTCAGTTGAAATATATGTCAGGTGAACTACTTGTTGAAAAGTGCAATTTGAATTGAAAACAAATGCTGCAATGGTACAATGCTTATATATATTTTTCTATGAGGAGAGACATTGCAAGTACCTAAAATGTGCTTTCCTCCACTCATCTAACATGATGGTATTTTTTGCGTTGTCAGTGACAAACTTAATGGTCAGTATAAAAAGGAATAAATAGCATACTATTCAAAAGCATAGCTGTCATTTTTGATGAACCAGGCTCAAGGTTTTCAAAAACTTCGTAAGAAGAGAAGGGTGTTTTAAATACAGCTATTGGTGTATCTGGAAGTTAAGCTAAGCATTTATTTACAGTTCTGCACGTTGAAATGGAATTAAGTTCATCCTACTCATTTCCGATAAATGATGATCATGACATACAGACAGAACTTTTTTCTAAGCTGATCAATACAAATTCTCCAGCAGCCCCCTTTAGGCAGATAAAAAGAAAGAGATGCCTGTCTGCTTCAGAGAAATTATGATCACGGAATACACACAGATCTATTTGACCTGCAATGAGCCTCATCAAACAAATTAACCATTCATTTGTCATCCTTTTCTGACCCTTGTTTTCATGGAATACCTATGTATTTTAGAAATCAGCTACGTGATGATTTCTGTTTTCAAAGCTTTAGTCATTTAGAAAATTGGGGGTGCTCAGAAGTTATGCAATAAAAATACTATGAATTCCTTATGAGACAAAATGATACTGTATTCTGTCTAGAATATGGAGTATTCTAGTTTTAGTAGCATAGAATTGTGTAAAATTATCTGTTCTGTTATGCAATAAATTGCAATGCCTTGTGAATTTTTCATAATGACGTTTAATTTTATAAATAAAGCTTTATTTGGTATTTATTTTACCATGGATAATTTCCATATAACTTCTGAATCTGAGAACACTGGTTGGATTATAGCTTTTAGTATATAGAATCCTTCATTACTATTGTCAGTATAGTATCTTTCAGATCTTTTTTGAAAATGTTAAGCACTTCAGCACAAGTTATACCTCAGTCTTGACTTCCAGTTATAAGCATTTTATTAAAACTAAGACACTTTTTTTAAAATTTTATTTTTATTGCTGCTTTGCTTAGTCAATTTTTATATGATGATCAAATATTGAAATGAAGTAATGGTTTTCACTTTGATGAATTATCTCATTGTGAATACATAGTCGCATCATCTGGAATAGCCCCAAAGTGATGGTGAGCAATGAGTAGTCAAAAAGTACTCGTTTTGTGATACCCAGATTGTGGAAAGTAATATGTATTCTGCCAGAGAATTTCAGAGACAAAGCAAAAATTTAGAAGACTTATTATGAACATAAAAAATAATTTCTGAGTATTGACATCTGTTCCAAAGCTCTTTATATTGTATTAAGAACTGATACCATGAAAACCCTAATATTTCTTGCATAATCCCATGAGAAGTAGGAAAAAAAAAAAAAAGGAAAAAAAAAAAGCTTAAAATGTGAATGCTGTCATGTGGTCATGAGTGTGTGTAGTAACACTGATAAAGCTTGGACTGAATAAAAGTGACACGTCTTGAAACATGATACTGAAATACCAGTGAAGAGTCTGATCATATTTTGTGCATCTGCATGTTGAATATTTAGGTTTTGGAAAAGATTATCTCTGAAGGAAGAAGGTAAAGGAAATATATCAGGAGTAGAGGAAGATCCAAGAGATGAGATCTTCAAGCCTTTCTCTAATAATACCTGATATTGGTGAATGTGAGCAGAAGTATGGCAAGAGCCA
This sequence comes from Lagopus leucura, assembly GCF_019238085.1. Taxonomy (NCBI): domain Eukaryota; kingdom Metazoa; phylum Chordata; class Aves; order Galliformes; family Phasianidae; genus Lagopus; species Lagopus leucura. Next base: position 21,986,952 of record NW_024962262.1, read on the forward strand.
ATATGATTTTCTACACAGTTCTCCTGAACCAATAGAGATGTTTCTGCAGAGAAGAAATGTCACAATCTAATATACATAATGCTGGAGAGGAATGAGTGATAAAAGTAGAATAGAAGCTCTAATCTGCTTGGTTCCTAAATAAACTCTAGAGTCTATATCCACTGTGATTTACCACTTGGCACGTCCTCACTCATGATGTTCCTTAGATTGTAACTCATCTAACCTAACTAGGTGTCTGTCTTATATTTATCATCAATAGATAAGACTGTTGAGTCCAAAATTTTCCTGTTTCTTCCTATTCAGAACAACAAAAGATTTAGTTATATCTATTTAAAGACAAATTACTGATGCCCCTGGTGATATCATATTCATTTAAATATGTTATATTGCTGAGCTTTCTAGTATTGAAATGCTAACAAGCTTGAAAGTTGGGTGAAATTTATTAATTTTAAGTTGAGGAGAAAGCAAAGAACTTTTTAGATATTTACTAAAAATAAGAGTTTTCTGAAAAGCTACATCCAGATAGCCTATGTAAAACAAGATGTTCACTGTAATTTCAAAAACATAATCCGTGATTCAGCAATGTACCTTTCTATCAAAGAATACTGTAAACATTCTGAGCTGAAGTGTCATAGAAGTGTAATCAGCAGGTCCAGGGTATTGATCGTTCCATTCCCAGATTTAATACTTCTATCATGTTTCATTATAACCAATTATGCAGATTTGCCAAAATTAAAATTGCTGACTACTGGAAAGCTCTTTGTCATGGTTTTATGTTCTTTGGTTTTCAGTATTCCGCATCGTAACATCATGTAGTGCACTGGGAGTTAAAGTTAATGCTCCAGTTTCAGGTACCTGTCCCTGTACATCACGGAAGTCATGGGATCTGGCCCTTCTGGGTGGGGCGGTCTCTTACTGCCTTGCAGTGGGTGCTGGAGGGTGCTTTCCTAGCCGTTCCAAGCTTTTCAGGTTTGACTTGATCTCAGGAACTCTCTCTCTCTTCTATCTTATTTGATTTATTAGTCTCAAATTCAATTAGATTGTATTATATTGTGTTATCTTGCATTCTGATATCATAGTTAGTAAAATAAGTTTTCCTTCATAGATCGTTGCCGCTGTTTTTTTCTTCCTTCTTTGAGCTCAGCTCCCATCTCCCTAAACCTTTTCCTTTTCCCTTCCCATTTTGTGGGGTCGGGGGAGGGGGGAGGGGCAGGGGCAGGGGCCTACTGCCCCCCTGTCATGGGCATAGATTGATCTATGTAACTCCGTGACACTCTTGGAAAACTCGAAGAAAAAAAACATCTATCATGTTGACAAGAAATATTACTGTTAACTCAGTAAGTGGCACACAGGTCTGAAAGAAACTCATATATAACACCACATTTCTTCAGGAATTTTTGGTCTTTACTGCAATGAAACAAGACGGTAATAATTTACAATATTCTAAATGCAAATAGAAAGAATAATTAAGAGTTTGAAACTAATTATACATGGAATGTTTCAGAGGACTATCCTGTGAATGCTGAATAAGTGAGAGTGAATAATATACAATATTCCTTTAATTCTGGTAGTAATCCTACCTGACCAATAGTGCTTTCTCTAGAGTAAGCTCCCTATAATTTTATCACAAAGCCAGTTAGGTTCTAAAGAACATATGTAACACCATCTTAAGTAGGACACGAAGTATGTCACCTAACTTTCTCTGAGATGAATAATGGTTCCTATTGCCTTAGTTGTGGTGGTACTGTATACTGTGTTCCTACATCCTATTTCAAGTAATCTGCAATTCAGTGTAAGTTAATACCTCCTAATGCTGTAAGTTTGTAATGTCATACAAATGTTACACGTAGTATACCTACTTCTTACACTCTTGGTTATCTTCACAAAATGACTCCCATCTGAATTTTTAGAAAGGAAAAAAAAAAAAAATTCTCTTTCTATAGTAGTTTATTTAGGAGATGAATTGCAACAACAGACATTCTGCATGCTCTTTTTTCATCTGTTGCTGAGAGGGTCTCCAGGTAGCATTATAAATCAGAAAAAAGACAATTAGAGACTTTATTTAGATTTTTAGATAAATAAATAAATAAACTGAAATATTTGTACAGTTGTGTGTAGCTTGATAATTGAAAACTGTAAATGCTGAGGGTTAATACTATCATAGTGAAACTTCCATTTCCTGAATACATATGGCTTGCTCTATATTATTTGACTGCAGTTTAATAATAAAATGCTTGGTGCATAATCTAGATGACTTTGATCTTAAATTCGGAGCATGGTACAAATATATATATTTTTTTAAATGAATCCATGGTGTTTGATTTCATGTTTTTAAATAACTAGATCTGTTAGAAGAGCTCTTATTTTGCAGACACTTTGAAATAAATCACAAATATCTTTGATATTTCTTCATATTATTTTTATGAAAAGAAACTCTCTTTATAAGCAGATAACATAAATACTACACTTCCTACATTCCAATGTGATACTTACAACTTTTCTGCATGTCAAGAGTCCTGAATAGTTGAAAATTTTTGGACATTGAAAGAATCTTTTTTTTCCACAGAATCACAGAATCACCAAGGTTGGAAAAGACCTTCAAATCATCCAGTCCAACCATCCACACATCACCAATAGAATTCACTAAACCATGTCCCTCAACACAATATCCAAGAGTTCCTCGAACACCTCCAAGGTCGGTGACTCCACCACCTCCCTGGGCAGCCCATTCCAGTGCCTGACCACTCATTCAGAAAAGTAGTATTTCCTAACATCCAGACTAAATCTCCCCTGGTGCAGCTTGAAGCCATTCCCTCTAGTCCTATCACCAGTTACACGAGGGAAGAGGCCGACCCCCATCTCACTACAACCTCCCTTCAGGTAGTTATAGAGGGCAATAAGGTCTCCCCTGAACCTCCTCCAGACTGAACAATCCCAGCTCACTCAGCTGCTCCTCATATGGCCTGTGCTCCAGACCCCTCAACCATCTTTGTTGCCCTCCTTTGAACCCGCTCCAGGGCCTCAATGTCTTTCTTGCTTTGAGGGGCTCAAAATTGGACACAGTACTCCAGGTGAGGCCTCAGCAGAGCTGAGTACAGGGGAACAATCACTTCCCTGTTCTTGCTGGCAACATCGTTTCTGATGCAAGCTAGGATGCCATTGACGTTCTTAGCCACCTGGGCACACTGCTGGCCGAGCCGAGCATCAATCAATACCACCAGGTCCAATTTTTTCTATGCAGTCTTCCAGCCACCCCGTCCCAGTCCCAATTCCCAAGCATTGCCTGGGGTTGTTGCAGCCAAAGTTCAGGACCTGGCATTTGGCCTTGTTGAAAACTTTTTTCCCTGAACTCTAGTTTTCTAATTGTTGCACTTCATATAGAAGTACAAACTGGTCCTTACAAACAGTAGAGTCCTTTATAAGAAACCACATTATCTGTTTGACAGGCCTGGTCAAATGCATATTAATGAAATAATTTAAATATTTAGAAATAGAAATGTATGCTTACTTTATAAAATTAAAGGAGGGAAAAAGCAGATACTTGTAATAAATTAGGCTGGCACAATACTACTGTTTATTCTTCTTAGTTGAGCTAGAGTTTCCCTTTGCTACCTTTAAAGGAAGTTGTCTTACTGTGCTAAGATGTTTTGTTGTTTATTTTGTTTCTCTACCACAATCTTAAAAGAGAGAAAAAACACAGATAAAATGTTATGTTTTCACTTTTTTTAGCTTTTCCTACCATAAAATCACAAGGGAATCCGTCATGTTTGTTATAACTGACCTGTGGAGAATCACGCAGTATTAGTGTGAAACATTCAGTTTTCCTTTCAAGAACATATATAATGCATATGTTCTATGCTTGATTCATTATTACTTAGAGACTAATTTCCCTTGTTATTTTGAAAACATCATGTACTATTCCTGGCTATAATGGGAAGTATTGCATTTATGTGTGCGATAAATGCTGCTAGATTCATTGCTACTCCTATTCTGTATTATTTAAATACAAGTGAGATTGCACAGAGTTTGAAATGAAGAACTGAATCATTAACACACATAACATCACTAAGATTTATTTCTATGGCAGTTGTGAAATTTACAGAGAATCCATCAGGAGAATATACTAAAGTGGTATCTTCCTGTTATATAATATTTTATTGATTATTATCATCTAGCCCCACGCATGCAATCTGATCAGACATGCTAGCAGAATTTTAGTATGTAAGGGGGCTAATATTCTAGAAGCTCAATGGAATATATATTGTCCACTGGAATATAAATACAGTATTTGTGGCAATTGCTAATATCAGCAATAAGCTAAAGCTATATCTATTCATTTAGTTGGATATTTACATAGCTCTAGTAAGTAGTATGAATTGGTGTACATTTAAGGTAGATCTAACAAAAGTACTTTTGCCAAAAAAGGTGGCAAAAGGTCTTAAGATAACACTATTACAGCTGTTTTTCACTGGAGGTAGATTTCTTCTTTGATAGATTTTCCCCAAAATCTTCCAGATTGCAAGAACTTTCATTAAAGAGGCTGATAACAGGTTGATGTCCTCCTCTCATTGAAGAATACAATACATAACAAACACTGTAGAGAGATCATATAGACAGCTGAGTAGATAACCAGCATATTAAAAAGATTTAGTCTTTCAGAATGAAATTCAGAGCCATTAACTTCTTCCCATGAAGACACCCCTTGCATCCTTTTCTGTCCTCTAACAGATGAAACTGTTGTGAAACTGCATTACTTAAAATAGTTATCTCTCTTTCTTGTAAGTCAAATATGTGCTAAATTAATAGAACAATCAAATACATATAAGTTATGCGAGTTAAATCACTTCCATCAAGCTTGCAGATCTCTATGTAATAAATACTTCGGTATGAAACAAAACCCAAGATTATAGAAATGAATAAAATACTTCTTTAGCAGATACAAGAATTGCTGATCAACTCAGGACAAACATCACATATTGTAAGATTGATCAAATAAATAGAAGAAAGTATAATATCCACTTTTTTAAACATTGGGTTATTTTGTGCAAAGATATTTTAAGTAAAAAGTTGCCGGTTTTGTTTTTTAAAATTTCATATGTAACTTACAAATTTACAAAATAAATCATGAATATGATTCAGAAGCAAAATAATATTAAAAACATCAAAAAAGGAACTCAAAAGAGTTCCTGTTTCATTGCTGTTTAGCTTTTATCAAAGAAGAAGGAGCAATGTCAAAAATATAGTGAATATGTAATACTATTCACTGTGAAGAGAGGGGTGAGGAAAAAAAAGAGGAATCCTAAGTAGGTTGTAGTCAGCTTTCTTTTATAATGGTAAGATTAATCAACTAGTCAGCTGTAGATTGTTACATTATAAACACCTCAACATAAATGCAATGCACCCCAAAACTGTTTTAAAAATATTTTTATACATACTCCACTAGAAACTATAAGAGGTTCTAACATCGTGATATCTGTTGCTTATGATGATATGAGACTATTTTAGGTTTTGCTTTGAAGGAATTGTACATACATTACATAGGACAGTGTACATTTAAAATGTTTTAACGCACATTCATAACTCTCCAGAAAAAAATATTTACATTGGCTAGATATCTCTAGGAACCTATTATATAATTCACTCAAGTAAAATAAACTTCTTACTCTACTGACTGGGAAAAATAAATTGAAAATGCCTAGAATCTATATTAATGAGTGACGATTTAGTCTACCTAAATTAGGTATACAGCTTTCTTGACTGGGGCCAAAATAAATCACTAGATAGCTGTGCAACCTGACATAATTTTACATAGCCTCATTCTGAAGTCTAGTATTAAACAGAGGAAATCAATTTTCATCAAAGTGATGACAGGAATGTGTAATAACCTTCAGTTAGAAATAGAGGTTTCTATGTACAGGAGCAGGATTCAGTTGTACAAAATACAACTCACAGCTAAGGAAATCCAAATCTACATAGAAGTGACTGAAGATGTTCTAATGTAGCTTCAGTTGCAGTTGTTGCCAGTAAATATAGTGTATTTGTTAAATACAAATTGATATTAGGCATTTTCATTTGGACAGTTCGACCCTGTGTGTGAATGTGTCCCCTGGTAAAAAAAAAAACAACAAATTGAAGACACTGGCTGCCTACTGCAGTTGTCTAGTGTCATTTTAGGTACTGCTGAGCATCCTACTGAACCTACAGATGCTGCTACTATAAAATGAATAGTCTCTGTAAGTCACTTGTGAAATCTACCAGTATCAGATGAATGTGATGTTTATAGTTCGTCAACAAAAACAAAAACAAAAACAATATTGAATAATATCTGAAGTTCCCAGTGGATTGCTCTTTATTCCATATGTACACTTCTAGAGCTGCTGGACATACCCTTGAGTACTCTACCTCTACAGAAAGTTATTGATCTTTTTCAAGCTGTGCTTCATATCTGCTAGAACCTTGTTTAGCTGCCTTGGGTATCCTGAGTAATATTAAAGTGCCTTGAATCAGTACACAGAGCACCTGAATGTGAGTGGGGAATTCAAGCTCAGAGGAGTTGCATTAATAACTTTCTATATTTCCATCACCCTTCATTTATCTAGTAGTACATTTAATGCTACTAAAATAACTAATAGTAATTATGAAGCAAAAAGTTGAATACAGTATAGATCTGGTGTATTGTGAGTGGGACAAGGATTTTGGCAGATCATTTAAGTCATCTTTCTAAATGGAGGTGATGTAAAGAGACCATATATGCCTAATGCTTCCCGAAACCAAAGATAATATGGTCAGATTTTAATTTCGTATTTAGAATTTTGCTATTAACAACAGTAGGATAAAATTTAGTCCAGAGAAATAAAAGTATTACAAATTAGCCTTTCTTCTCATTGATAAGCCACTTCTAAACAGAAGTTCTAAAAAGAGAAAAAAAAAAAAAAAAAAAAAAAAAGCTTAAAGGAACTAAGAAGCAGTAATTCAACATTTTGAGGTTAAAATGTATTGTTTCATCAAAACAATGTTTTAAGATTTTTGGCTGTATCTTTGAAAGGAATTGAATTAACAACAAGCCAAAGCATGCTTGCCTCAAGAAACAAAAAATATATATTTTTAGTGTTTTGCTGCAGTCCCTCTTTTGAGCATGTTGGGAGAATCCTCAAGAGACAAACAATTCTGAATGCTATGTAAGTGACTAATATTAAAAGTGTCACTATAGAGATCTGTACTTCTTCTGTTTATTGGCTGCTATTATTTCCATACAACTGAAGGAACACACACAGTATGAACAATTAACTATCTTTACTCTACTGCATGACTCATATAGCCTGGTGGTTTAAAACCCTACACACTTTATGAAAATCAAAAAGTCATTAATCTTCTTTTTGGCAGTGTTTTTATCTTAGTATCATATTTACCTGATGTGTTTGAAGGCTAAGAACTTTAACTCACAAAATCCTCAATGATTTGGGATAATCTGATGCAAGGTGAAGAGTAAGAGGTAATGATAGACAAGATGGAGAATTTGGGACCATAGAATTTTCAAACATAAAAGATGTATGATAAACATGATGTATGTTACAGGTTTGTACATGTATATCTTTAGTATTTTGTTATTCTACCTCTTTACTGGCTGTGTAGTGACAGCTGTAGCTGGGGTAGTTGGAGAAGGAAAAAGGGGATATGTGGAAATTTGCATATTTACCAGTTTGTAGCACATTTATGAAAGCAGAGGTGTGGAAGAGGAGATTGTATTCATTTCAGATGTCTTCAGAGTCCAGTTATTTGAGAGTCTGTAGAAGACAAGAGACTGACTGCCAGCAGCTGCAGTACGAGGGCCTAAGACCAGTGAGTGACACATCTGCCAGATCCATATAGATCTCTATATACTTACAGATGATTGTTAGTTGCTGAGCTTAGACAATTTATAGAGAAAAGTGTAGGGCAAGATTTTTGTTTTTTTAAATGTATGACAAAAACAACACTGTAAGTACATGCATCTGTGCTAGCCATCTTAAGTTTTATGATTTGATATACACTGCTCCAGTAATGGAGGTCTGAAAAAGATGAGATGAGATGAGATGAGATGAGATGAGATGAGATGAGATGAGATGAGATGAGATGAGATGAGTAGGTCTTATAAGTGACCATTTTCTTCCACTATTTATAATGCAAAAACAGAATGAGAGACAAAAATCAACACTAATGAAGTCAGGATCCATCTGAAGCATCATATTCAAGATGGTGTATGAACTGCTGCACGGGCCATAAGGAAAGGGTTGGCATACCAGTATAGATGTCTAAAGTGAGGAATTTGGCATGAAAAATCAGATTTAACAGTAGAGCTGTAAAGGATAGATTCTGAGGAGGCAATGAAGAATCAAAGGATAAAAAAAAAACAGAGACAGACATCCCAATCTCATGAGTTAAGAAATTTTGCTACTCACAAAGGAAACTTTATTCACATACTGAAGACAACAGAGTTCTCATTTTGTCTCTGCCACTAATTTTGTGCTTGGAAGATATTCCTGCCTTAGATGTTAATGCCTCAGTTTCCTCAGTTCACAGTGGGAAACGATAATGCTTTAAATAATTTTACAGCATATTAACGTGAAATATATATATTTTTAAATCTTCTAATTCTGCAGAATTCTTTTTGTAGAATATTTGTCAGATAAATTCAAAAAGAGGACAGTCTCAGCAATACACAAAAATATAGAAAATTACTATTTGTATTAATAAGAGGAGTATGAAATACAGTAATAATAAAGCAGTTCCAGTAAGTGACAAAGGTTTTATAAAAATGATTTTAAATTGAGTTTCAGGAAATAATCACACATACACAGCTTGCTGTTGTGGCTTTTTAATCCAGTAGGTGTAAAATTGAAATCCTTGCATTACTATGGGAGAACTATTTTAGGTAATTAGGGCAAAGCCTGTGTAAGATGTGCTAGACATAACATATCCAGGATAAAGAATTAAACTGTGATCAAAATAGGATGTTATAAACTTTTCAAAGTATAAGATGATTTTAAGTTGTGAACTGCATTAGCTCTGAGCAGTTTTACATTACAATTTTTATGATTTTCTGTAGCACTACTTAATTAGCATTTGTAGCCTCCACTTTCTCCCCTTCTCTCTGTTCTTTTGCACTAACTGGGCCAACAGTGCTGAATCTTGGTTTTCTCTTCAGATTCTAGCGTCTAAACTTTACTGCAAGTTATTGACAAAATACATTACTTGAATTGAATTCCATTCTCAAGTGTTTTTTTCTCAACCTGAAACAGGATTCAGCCCCCCAGTCATAGACTGCAGTTGCTGACTGCAGATGCTGATTGCAGACAGCTAAATTTAGTTTTCTCTGTGTGCAATTCTATGTTTATCAAGGTATTTATGTTACCATTAAAGTTAATGAGGATCTAGTAATAACTAGTGAATGAAATTTAGCAAGCAGTGCAGTTCATTGTAAAATGACTAGGTTTTTTTTTGTTTGTTTGTTTGTTTTTTTCTGATGTTCTCTAGACTCCATTAACCAAAATCCACCCAAATGCCAAAACCTCAGTGCCCATCTATATATTATCATCTTCATGTCCATAGAGGCAACTGCTTCTTTTGTTTGTAATAAAGTACTAACTTGTGGGGTAGATGCAACTGTGAGCGAGTCACCAAAGAGTTTATCAGACTTCTTGATAGACCCTATCACTGTGAAACCTTGGGAGTCTGGAGTGTAAGACAGAGAGCAAATGGCAGCTGTCTGTATCTAAGGGTAAGCAGAGGGTCTTCTATGCATTGTTAACCTTATCACACTTAAGAAACCTTTCATCCTTTATCACTATTGTCTGGGAGAAGCTAGACCAATTAACTGATTAGGGGGACAGGAATTTCTGGCTTGTAAGTGAATGGTATATGAGATGTATGTTGAACACAATAAATATTCGGAGAACTATTCGGAGAACTATTCTGATGCTACAAGAAACTGTCGAGAGCTCTCTAACTCGACTGACTGCCGATACTAACTCTTCTCTGTAGGAAAAAAAAAAAAAAAAAAAAAGATTGTTAATAAATGTTCTCATGTAGATAAGGTGTCATAAAAAGAAAGTTTTTTATTATTATTTTTTTTTCTCCAACACAGAAGGCACAGAAAAGTTACTCCTGATCTAAAATTGATCATTCTTTGCTTTTGAGAGCCTGGTTTCTGTTAAGATTTCATGCATCCAGAAGCTTGTGAAAAGGAGAACTTGAGTAACTTGTACTAAAGGCAAAGTTCACGAAAAAAATAGAATACTGGTACCATATATAGTTAAATTAAGTTGCTAGATTGATTATGAGGTTTTTTAGAAATAACGCAGTAACAAGCTGATTCCACCTTGATGCAGTGTTCTGAGAATATATCAAGAGAGCTCAGCAGTCATAAAGATATGTCGGTCAAAAGATGCAATTTAGGGAGAACCAGAATAGAAGCAAACATAAAAGAGTTAAATGACAGAAAGGTCAATTGTTGTCTAGCACTAGAAATGAATATCAAATATTCTCTGATACCACTGGATCAGATATTCAGGCCTAGCCTTTTTGAAGAAATTGTTCAGATATTCAAGGATAAATGTTTGTAGATGCCTCTGGGTATCTGGTCATTCCAACTAGGAAAAAATGGCCATTTCGAAGTGTCATAAGCTTAAGTTTGCTAATGTGAAAATTCTCAGTGTTGATGTAGAATATTTTTCAATTTCCATTAAAGTACTCAGAGTTTAGAATCATAAGCATTTTCTAATTAGAACTAGTAGAATACTTCCAAAACACAGTTTTACAACTATGATACTTGTGTATGTTATACTTCATAACTAACTTAGGCTACATGAAATACTGAAATTGAAACACATCCAGTTGTGTTTAAGAGTGAGAATGCTTACTGTTTACTTAAGTTCTAGGTGGAAGACAATCTCTCTGTTCTACAGATAACTACAGAGGCAGAGACAAATTAGTAGAAAATAAGTAATCAGTATCAAAATGACTGTATGAACAGAAATAGTCTCAGGCATTCAAAGAGTAATTTAGTTAACAGAAAAGCAGAAAAAGTAAAGTTTAAAAAGAATAAACTATAAAATATAAATATACTTGCAAAGTGAATGTTTGCCACATAGAGTACCTCAGCTCCAAGGTACTCAGAACTGATGCTATCTCAGTGATGGTAAGCAAATCCTTTTAGAGAACTTGAAGTTTTGCTTATAGTCTAGGAATGCTGCAATATCTTGAGATTCAAATATTCCAAAAGGTGAACAAAATAGGAATAACACTTTTTACAAAGTAGAGAGTGGAAGCTTTTTTTAGCTGAGATAACCAAGCTGAGACGGTTAAAATGGGAATAAATAAAACAGTTTGAAAGACAGTAGCACATTAATAACTAAGAAGGCTTTTCTCATGTTTCTTTGATTCATACCAGTGCAGGTAGAGTATTATAAAGACAAAGTAAACACCATTACAATAACTCTGGAAGGGTACTAAAAGTAACAGAATCTGAATTTGTAAATTTACAGTCTGAACCTTTGTTTCTGCTAGCTTTTCTACTTTGGTCAACAAAATCCTTGCTTACTTTTTACTAGGAAAACAGAATTCTGAGCTGAGTATGGGAAAAGAAAGACCTGGAGAAATTACAGGTCAAGATATTGGGAATTGAGATATAAGAAATTAAAACTTTCTACTATCTGTTTAAAGGAGTTGCTGTTGACTACAAGTCTTTGTCATTGGATAGCTACTTCCCTATTTTATGTGAAACAAAGTGGTGACACTATTTCAGTATCATGCTTTTTATAGATGTTTATATCACACGGAACATTTTATTTTGGCAGTACTTTTAGAGGGGACAAAGATTCATTAAGCATAATTGTCATCCTTAAATGTGTTCCCTTTAGGCAGTGATAAGACATACGATCAATGTGAAAATTGCAGTGCTACTGCTACTGTTCTGTCTTCAGCATCTACTGCAGGTACAGACTTAGTGGAGGTTTAATGTGTACCTGAGGGCAGACATAGACCCTCTGAGTTCAGTTCAGCAGTTGCTTAAGAAGTGTAATTATTCATTCAGTTCCTCCCTATTTTTCAGAGACATATTCTGTTTGTGTTAGTGCTTGTTAGGGCCTTGGTATACTGAAGTGCTCACTGTGTTCAGTGAAGTGATGGGCACAGAATGATTTGCAGAAAAAGCTTCTAATGGATGATGTTCCAGTGATTTGACTTTGGGTGCCCATGGAGTCATGCTGTATATAGCAGCTTCTTAAAAATTTGAACAATGACACATTCCTCAGACACATTCTGGGAAGGAGGCAATCCTTGAAACTCTCTCAGGGCAGGTGAGGGGGAGAAGTGGAGCTATGTGTGAGGGAAGGGCTTTTGCTTGAAGTTGTTGATGACACAGTTGAGACCTTCTGGTTAAGGATTAAGTGACAAACAAATGTGAGAGTCTACTATTGACCACCAACTCTGTAAGGAATTGAGATGTATCTCTCCATTAGCTACCCTTGTCTTTACAAGTGACTTTAACATCCCAGAGAATATCATACTAGACAATACAAACAAGTCCAAGGAATTCTGTAGGCACATTAAAGATAACTTCCTGGTACAGATATTAAGGGAAACAAATTTAACATTTGTTGTTTGCAAACAGAGAGAGTGCTGTGGGTGATGTGATGACTGGCTGTCATCTTTGCCACAAAGACCATGGATTTATTGAGTTTAAAAACTTTGGTGACAGGAACGAAACTTCCGCTGAAACTTCAACCCTGAATATATGGAGAGAAGAATTCAGGAAGTTCAAAGAACTAGCTCTACTAGGTCTATTCAAGATCAGTGCTGTGTCTACCTATCAACTTATGGTCTCTCCATAAGCCTTCTCCTGTTATGAGGCTCTCTTGTACTTTTTTTGCAACCAATTTTCCTTGATTATAGTTTGCTGGCATAACACTAGTTCTTATTTTTGTGATTTCATATTAGCATTTAGAAGATATATATATATTTTTTTTAATGTCGTGAAAGATAGGATAAAGTATAAATTCAAATTGAGAGACTTCTGGATCAGTGAAACATCATTGTTAAAAAGAATCAAGTTTTTATAACTTGAATATCTACCACAAACGCCCCTAAACTGTCACAAATCCCTAGCTTTCCTCATTAAGTTAGAGGAATATTTTAATAAATAAATAATATACATAGGTCACTTCAAAAGCAATGCTTCCTATTTATTTCCATGGAATCTACAATAGATACAAAGAGAATAGCACTATTTGATAGAACAAAAACAGCTACAAAACACTGTTTTTCAACATAGCCACTACCATTATCTATGCATTTTCACAAGCAATGAACAAGATCCTGGATACTGTGGTCATACAAATCTGCACCAACAGAGGTGAACCACTGTTTTATAGTTCTGTGATGCATTGAAAGCTTATGCTATTGTGCTATGAAAATATTGTCCATACGGTCAGTCCTTCAGCATCTCAAACAGATGGAAGTCAGAAAGTGACTGGCTATAGATGTTCCTGTTCACTGTGAAGGACTTGAATTAGATGACCTTTAAGGGTCCCTTTCAACTCAAATGATTCTATCATGATTCTATGATGATGAAATTCAGAATATATGGTGGATGTAGTAGAACAGTCCAACCAAGATTGGCAATGTGCTCCACGGTCTTCAAACTGGTATGGGGCCTCGTTGTAAGATATTATTCCATAAAACATCATTGTCTCAAAGCTTGCTGGGGACACAGATGGACAAGTCCAGGCAAGTCCTGGGCAGGGGTTGAGAAACCCTTCACCTGGAGAACTTTGATGGACAAGTCCTGGACAAGGGTTGTGAAATCCTTTGTCTGGGGGACAAGATGGACAAGGCCAGGGGTAACCAGAGAGAGATGAGCTGCAGCTTAATAGCTGTGAAATGGTCTTTTGTGTGGACTTATCTCAGGATGATGGCCATCTCAGGGTGTACTCACATGACTCTTGCTCAAGCACCCAGGGATGTCAAGTAGGCAGGAGAACAAGTAGGATAAAAGAGGAATCGAATACCATGAGGACAGGTGTCTGACATCAGATTCCTCACTACGGAATTCCTGCATTCTGACGAACTCTCCTGGGCCTGCTACCTGAGCATTGCTGCTTCCTCCTGGATTGGCTCTGTGACTGTCTCCTGCTACCTGCTTGCTGCCCAAGGCCAGCCATGCTGCTGCTCTTCCCCCTGCTGCTTTTGCCTTGGACCTTCAAAATGGCATGCAACAGGACCGATGCTGGATCCTGGTGGTGACTATCCCCGCTTTACGTGATTCTTGCTTCTTTCCTACCTTTCCTATCGCCCTCTTTCCCTTCCCTGTCTCCCTAATTAGGATTTATAATAAACTGGTTGGACTAAGATATGAACCGTTGTTTCTTAATCTCACGCCAGGTCTACAGATATTAAAAGAACCTCATCTCCCTCCTATAAATAGGAGCGACACACTGGTGTAATCACACTGCAAAAGAAAAACTGTCTTCTCTGACCTGACTATGGAAGTTTGAGCCTTCTTAGTTAGCATCATGACGTAGCAGTTAGAGCTGATGTTTTGTCTGGGTTTCAGGAAATCCAGAAGAAGCAATCCTTTCTTATCCACTTCATATCCTTTAGCTGCTGAGACTCGCATTACAAACATTTTCTTCAATGGGCAATTCACATGTTGCCACCCCATGGACTGACATTCTGACTGCAAATCATAGGGGTGACACCACATCTTATCATTGGTAATTAAGTGATCCAGGACACCACCTACACACTCTTATTTGTTCCTGCATATGTGGACATATGTGAACATATGTGGAACTCACTTGACACATGCTTTGTGTTATTTCAACACTGTCAGTACCAATTCTAATGTGTTGAAGCCAGTATCCAGCTCCATACACAACTCCCTAGCCATAATCTGCCAATTTGCACAGATGATCTTGTTGAGATGCTGTTAATTTTGTTTCATGACAGCTGTGCATGCCTGTCCAGAATGTGGTTTGTCTTTCATGTTGTTGTCACCATTACTGGTATGTAGCACTCACCACCTCACTGTGCTCACATCCACTGTTTGGTCTCCATAAGCTTTCAGCAAATGTCAGTGATTGTCAGTGTGTGTCATTTTTCTGCATGGGTGAATTCAGTGACACACCTTTGCTTCATATGCACTTCCATGTCAAACACCATTTGGGCAAGCTGCCCTTGTGATGCCTCCTGTCACACGGCCACTTCCACACCACCAATGTCTGCTTCTGATGTTGTTGGCCAACGTAATAAGTATAGGAGATACAACTCTCAGAGCAGGCTTCATAATGAGTCTTAACATGCTTGTTTGATCATGAGGAAAAGTTGACTTTTACAAGACCTATGTCTACTTTATAAAACAGATTAAAAAAAATAAACACTTCAGCTTAGCTTTTCCCAACAACAAAAATGTTGATATGTCTTCAGTTTTATGTCATTTGTCTTAGTTATTCAATGATTAGAGAAGAAACATAATACAGAGCTGTATAACAGAGTCAATACAATATGCATTCCTTTCCAACAATGTGCACTATGTAATTCTATGTTCTAGTGTTACTTAGTAACAGAATTAATCCATGAAATAGGTAATATCTAAACAATATTAAAGAATTATTATTATTAAAACAACATTAAAAGTAATTAAGTTGACCAGAAACTCAATTTGTTACTAGCTTCCATAACATTCAAAATATTTAAAAGGGGGAATCCGAAATATATTTTCTTCCTTCCCATCATTTGGGCATTAGATGGCTCATGTTTCCTCCTTTCAGACCTAGGTGCTCTCTGGTCACTTGTTTTTCTGCTTTTGCATACTTTCCAAATTTCTTTGTGAATAGTCAAGGATCTCTTAGACTGAACCTCAGTTTCTTTATAAGCTAGACAAAATATATCTATATTGAAGGAGGAATTGTGTGTATAGAAAACCAGACAGCATGCTTAATGCACATTAATATGATTGAGTCTTTCATGACCAGTAGCATTTGAAGACACCAGCTAAGAACATGACAAAATGTAAGAAATGCATAATAAGCAGAAAGAAATAAACAAAAAGACCTTTTCAGCTTAAAAAACTTATATTGTCAACTGGCATTAATGAAAAATGGCTAGGATCCTCCCAGCCTCTGGATCTTCCAGTTATGCATCCACAAATCTAATAGACATGTGATGGGAACATGCAAGCTATTTCCTGATTCCACAACATAATTAGACTACTCTGCTTGGAAAAGGCAACTGTACATTATAGTCTTTTTATGCATGCTATGTTATACACTCACTGGATGAAAAAGAATAAAATCTCATTCACAGTTCTACAATTTAGTTCTTAGGCAGCAAAGTATTTAAGTGAAAGGCAATAAAGCCACAGAAGTATTTTATAAGAGATAAATAGCTTATTTCTGCAAAACAGTTTTTACCACTGAAAATATTTCAGAAAATAATTAGTTAATAAGTTCTATTCTGCATAATAATTTTCATTTATTCTTGTATAATTGCTCTGAAAGATGGGCCAAAAGTCCTTCTTTTTTTCATTATTTATTTATTTATTTATTTATTTATTTATTTTAACTCCATCCTTCTGAAGAATGTGCAAATATGAAAAAGGGAAAAAGAATTTATCTTATGCCAGAAAATTGTTATTAGGACTTAAAATAGGCTTTAGAAATGTCATTTTCAGAATATGAGTTGAAATCAGATTGCAGTGCCAGATATCACTATGCATAAAAGCATATTATGTAACATTTATATATCTCTTTTGTACAATGGCTTTCTTTGATGGTTAACTGAAAAATTCTGTCATTGTCATTTTGTGGCCCAGAGTACAATGTGATGTTATTTAATAAGAGGAATAACCTTCTTGCCTGCCTATTCTTGTTGGCATTGTTAAATGTATGTACATACATCATCATGACTGTGCCAATGTTTTTTTGTTGTTGTTGTTGATCTCGTTATGGTTTCCAAAATATTTCATTGCAAGACATGTTGACATTACTTAAAAAAATTTCCAACAGAAAAAGGAAAATTTATTTCACATTAGTTTCCTAACCTCACTTTCCATAACTTTATACTACATTTAACTATGTCAGCTGAGAAAAGGATAGTTTTCTAAATTCCCTGAGAAGAAAATCCTTGGAAGTCACTTAAAGCTGTAGTGTTCTTCATTAAATTTCAGGAACAAAAAAGTCCTTGTGTTACAGCCATTTGTAAAAACAAACATTTGCAAAGAGGAAATAACTGCCAATTTAGACTAACTAAGACAAATGAGATAATGAGGCCAGTGGCAGCTTTGAGTTGACAAACCCAGCTGAGTGCCCAGCTCCAAGTAGGAAGCTTCCTTTTCCTGCCAGAAGGTCTATATGCTAATATTAACTAATTTCCCAATCTCGGCCTTATTGTGTTTGATGATAGAAGGGCATACCACTTTGTTATAGATGTGACATTAATTTGGATGTGGGAACTGGTAATCTATGCAATCTTCTTACACAGCCACCAAAAATGTAAAACCTTGCTTGGTAAAAATAAATACAGAAATACTTGAGTTTGAAGGTCAGATTATTTAAATGAAAGCGACAATGAAAGAACAACAAAAAAAAACCCTGTAATATAAAGTGGATGAAATTAAGCCAGTAGTTTGCAGCTACTCAGACCTCTCCATTTTAATGTCCTTAGCATTAAAAGAAGAATTAAAGGATTTGCTCAAATACCACATTTAACACAAAAAGACCACTTAATACCTGCTAGTTGTTTGAAAAGTCGTACATTGAGAACACTGTCAGAGTATTTTGAAACACCTTTTTAAAGGCATTTTTATCACTATTATTATTGATTGAATTTTTCATAAAGGAACTTTTTTTTCTTTCTCATTTTCAAAGTTTCATAAAGATGTGTGAAAATAAGGAGAATTTTTAGGAATATGTTTTTAAAATATATAAAAGTCTTATTTGTCAAAACTGCATTTATTTGTTCATAACAGATATAAGTTTTCAATATGATGAAAAACATATTTCATTGATAACTGACACATTAAATTACAAAACCCAAAACAACAAGAGCAACAACTACAGCAAAACATAGTTAATATATTTTTACCCTTGGGAGATGTAGAAGAATCTGTAATTTTAGATGAATATTATCAACTTATTTCCAACATTTTTTTTTCCTATGGAGTGCAGCATAATTGATACGCAAAATTACTTACTGTATTGCAGACAAATTTATGTATTGCCTTTCAGTAATTTAGAGTTGCTGATGATTTCAATGTGAGTTGCAAAAAATAACTATGTAGTATGTTATTTTGCATTACATTAAGACCACTGAAAAAAAGTTTTATTTACATAATCACTCTTCATTTTAAAAATACTTGGATAACTGAAATACTCAAAAGCTATGTAAAATTAATAATAAATATTGATGGAGCTTCCAATGAACAAAAAGAATGTATTCTAAATTTACATCATGTGTGTTTACTAATGAATGGTGGTTTCTGAGGTATTTTCTATAATCTCTTCTGACTTTTTGAAATTATTATTGTTTTGTATTATAGATTGGGAATATGCATCCTTATTCATTTCTTTTTAAAACTAGATGGATGTATTATCCTTCCATTAGCCTCTCAATACACCTGCTTCTCTCCCTTTTCAAACAGTGGGAATTCAGTCTCTTACTGTAGAACTGGCATACTACATGATCACAATTTAAAAACAGATTTGATTCCAACACCAGTAATTATGGCAATAATTGTGAACTCTACAGATTTTGTATTTGTTGTTATTCTGTACATTGACAGTACAGCAAATCATTGATTCAAGACAATAACTGGCTATTCAGTTTGTTTATATCCAAAATTTATTTTACATTCAAAATTTGTCTACCTTGAAAGAGTGCAGCAGAAAGCCTGGTAGCAAAAATGCAGTAGTAAGCCAAACAAAACTCAGTGTGGGAGAACCCCATTGATATTTTCCATTGGATCACTAAATGATTCAGACTCACTGTTATGTATGGATGTTGGGGCTTAACCCAGAAGATGGCTCAGCACCCCACAGTTGTCTGCTTGCTTCCCAGCGGGATGGGGGATAGAATAGGGGAAAAAAAAGAAGAAAAAAAAGTAGAATTCATGTGTTGAGACAAAACTATTTACTAAGACAAAGGAAAAGGATAATAGTCACATAGATTTTATATAGTTATATATAATAGCCTATGTATATACTTATATATATATATACGTATATGAATGTATCTAACAAGTGGTGTGCAAACAATTATTCACCACCTTCCAACCTATGCTCCCAAGCAGCAGAAGAAGAAAGGGATGAACTCCTACCTCTTTCAAAACTCCTTCCACATGATGCCATATGATATGGAATATCCCTTTGATCAGTTTAAGTCTGATGTCCTAATTCTGTCCCTTTCCCGCTCCTTGGGCCCTTTGCTGAGAATGGCCTTGGCAGAAACAATAAACATCAGGATGTGTTATCAACATTGTTTTTCTCCTGGAATGAAAAACATACTAAACACTCTAAAGAGAAAAATTCCATCCCAGCCGAAACCGTAAAATCTTTCTCCAAGAGAAGTCATTGAAGTGGGTGCTAGCAAAAAGTACAACATGAATGGCTTAAAGATAGAAAATGTTTATTTAATTGTTTATTATACTGCACAGTGGTTGATCTTAGGAACTCATGAGCAAGATACATCTGGCATGGTTGTTACCTAATACAAAAAATAGAGCATATGTATATATAGTACATATATATAATATATATAGCATTTATTTAAATATTATATATGTATAATGTATAAAATATATTTTAAAATTTACTGTACTCAGCAGTCAAACCACTGAAGATGTATATATTGCCTCTTTTTTCTATGCATCTGATGTGAAGATTTTTAAGAAAACAATCGCATGCAGGCTTATAGCTAATGAAATGGAACAGACTAATCTTCTAGTGATCAGAAAACAACACATCGCCAGTCAAATAACACAGACAGTTTGAAAGAGATAATCAGAAACATTATGTTGTGTTCTTTGTTCTAGTAGTTAGTAGATAATTAAAGAGTGACTTCACAACATAAAACAGTGACTTGGGCAATCCAATGATTTATAATTCAGTGTGATGATTTGGAAACGTTATTATCCAACATTCAAAAGACTGACAGTATTCAATTGTGTAGATGTTTTATAGTTTTTGGACTTCCACCTTAATGGATTTTTGTCAATTACACGTCTCTTGCAAAAACTTTGTGCATTTTCTCAGTAAGATTTTAAAAAACTGAGCTAACACTGGGAAAAACACAAACTACTATGTGATTGAAACAGAAATTGCTGATTTGATGAAAATTTTCTAATTAGCTACGTTTTCACAAAAGACAATTTAAGAAAATTTAGTTTGGACATTTTAATCAATTTAAAATACAGTACATTAATTTTGTGTATCATTTTAATGACAGTAGCACAATATAAGTCAAGCATTATCACAAATTAAGTATTATTAGATTACAGTTCACATATATCATAGAATCATAGAACGGCTTGGATTTTAAAGAATGTTAAAGATCATCTAGTTCCAACTCTCTCTCCATAGACAGTGTTGCCAACACTTAATCAGGCACTGTATAAAGAAATTAAGCTAAACAAGGATTTTTCTAGCACTTTGTTTTTCCCCATCAATTGGAGTAAAGTTAAATTTTTAATGAAGATCTAATATATTTGTCTTATGTTCTACATGTGTATGTCTTATGATCTACATGTGGACAATTATGTATTATTTGAAATGTTCTTGTTTCTTACAAGGAAAAGAGAGCTGGAATAAATAGTCCTAAAATGGTGACATGTTTCCAACTTGACAAACTTTTTAAAGATCTAAAACTTTGGATTCTTCTAAACCAAAATGGACAAGAGTCATACCTTTAGTCAAGTAATGTTTTGTGATAGATATATTTATTTCCCATTTTCTTAAAACAAGTACAGAGGAAAGGAGACAGAAAGAGTCTTTTACCTTCCCTGTAACACTGCTATTTTGTACAGGCAACGAAAAAAGGAGATAACAGTTATGAAATCCTAAGATATTTCTTTCTGCATGAAAGCACAGATTAGCATTCAGTTTGGAGTAATTTATTCCTAGGCTGCTCTTTGTGGTAAAGAATAGTAAATACGCAAAAGATTTAGAAGCTGTGTAACTAAATTTAGACTGTTCTATTTGGCTGATTAGTTGACAAATAACAGCTTATTATAAGTTTCTGCATTTGGATGAATAATCATTTAATTGCAAAGCCATCTTTAACTCAGTTTGAACTTGAAGAAATAGTAAATTTGAGTAAATGTCATAATAAAAAAAGAGCAGAAGAGATCCTCAAAGTGATTAAAGCACCACAAAATTATGGACAATGAAGACAGGAAAGAAACTTAAAATGTGACAGTGCCTTTGGAATGGGTAGTATTTTATAAAAACAAACAAACAAAAAAAAAAAAACAAATAAGCAAACAAACAAACAAAAAAACCCACTAACATTTGGAGAGTTTGGGGTGAAGAGAGGAGAGCAGTGTCTGTTTTCCGGTGAAGGACAACTTGTTTTTTTCCTAATGAGCAATGCAGTAGAACAATCTCAATTTCACAGAAACACAGAATGGCCTGTGTTGGAAGGGACCTCAAGGATCATGAAGCTCAAACTCCCTTGCCTCAGGCAGGGCCAACAACTTCCACATTTAATACTAGACCAGGCTGCCCAAGGCCCCATCCAATCTGGCTATGAACACCTCCAGGGATGCGGCATCCACAACCTCTCTGGGCAGCCTGTTCCAGCACCTCACCACTCTCTCTGTAAAGAATTTCCCCCTGGCATCCAACCTAAATCTTCCCTCCCTCAACTTAAAGCCATTTCATCTTGTCCTGCCAATATCTACTCTCTCAAAGAGTTGATTCCCCTCCTGTTTATAGGCTCCCTTTAGGTACTGAAAGGCTGCAATGAGGTCACCCCACAGCCTTCTTTTCTCCAGGCTAAACAAACCCAGCTCCCTTAGCCTGTCTTTGTAGAGGAGGTGCTTCAGTCCCCTGATCATCTTTGTGGCTCTCCTCCGGACCCTCTCCAGCAGCTCCCTGTCTTCCTTGTACCGGGGGCTCCAGAGCTGGACACAGTATTCCACATGGGGCCTCACAAGAGCAGAGTAGAGGGGGACAATCACTTCCCTGTCCCTGCTGGCCACCCCTCTTCTGATGGAATTTAGAATCTGGCTCATCTCAAATTATTTTATAAATGTTGTATAGAGATGATGTCATTAATACAAATAAACTGAGATCTCTTTACAATTTGTGAAGAGAAGTAGAATTCTTCAGGAGTCAGTGTCTTTGAATTATAGAGCCAGATTTAAAATTAAATGTGATAGTACCTCTAGCAGTGCCTTTCTTTTACTAACCACAAGTCTAGACTGACCAGAAGTCTAGACAATGAGCCCAAAAGCATGCATTAAACAGAGATATTATCTGTAGACTAATTGTCTGAGCACAAGGTATACACCTTTCCTTGTTCACATTTCTTGTTTGAAATAGTAGAAGCTATTCAGCTCTGCTCCTGGGATCAGTAAAATTATTTGAAGGTAGGAAGGAACTGATTCCAGTTTCAAACTTCATTTACTTTACAGAATACACTTTGCTGATTCCACTGGAAATATGCATGTACAGAACTGGACAAAGATGGCAGAATTAAAACCTGTTTTTTAAAAAACAAAACAGAACAAAATAAAACTTTACTAAAAGAATATGGTATGAAATTCTTTTGAAACAGAAAATTTAGGATCCGTATATGCCTGTGAACCTGTGTGTCACGGTTTTACGATTTTTGGTTATTTGGTATTCCACATCATAACATCATGTAGTGTGTTGGGAGTTTAACTGTTAATACTCAAGTTTCGGGTACCTTTCCGGAAGAGAACTACATTCCCCAGGGGGCTTTGTGGTCAGAGAGGAGACATAACTCCTGGCAAGGTCACCTGATGGGCTCTTTTTTGTCTGCTCTTCTTTGTCTCCCTGCTGCTCAACCAGACTGCGCATCTCACCTCAGTGTTATGGTGAGGCTTATGCATCTTTTGGACATTCTCACCTTTATTATATCTGATTTATTAGCTTTAATCCTAATTTTATTGTATTATGGTGTGTCATCTTGCATTCCGATGCTATATTTAGTAAATTACTTTGTTTCTCCTCAGATCGTTGCCACTGTTTTTAATTATTTTGGGGTCCCCTGTTTCCCTTTTCCAGAGGTGCAGATTTTGCAAAATCCCTCCACCCTACTAGTCACGGAACAGCTGAACCAGCCCATAAACCGCTGACACTGTGTGAGGATGGTTGCTCCACCATTTTTTCAGCCACTGTTCTTGATTTCTTTATATCTCTGCCAAATTATTGCTGTTCAGTTGAAATTTTTCAAGATGGATGAAAGACTAAGTGGTGTTAGTGGCCTCAGAAGAAGGATATCTTTGATAATTTACCAGATGTTTATCTGTGGAAGAATCCACGGGGGTGATCACCATCTATGTGTTGCTGTTAGGGCCTGATTTAAGCTCCTGCTGCCCTCATGATTGCCACTGTTACTGTATGATGGCTTCTGACCAGGAGATGATACCATGCCAGACATGAACTCTTCTTTTTCCTCTGACTTTCTGGCTGACCATGTCTACAAAAACTCAATCTCCCATCAGTGATCCATTGAAGCTAACCAACAAACCCGCAAAACTGGTGTTTTCCTTTCTCATTTTACAAGTGTACCTCCATACTTATTTTTTCTTAATTTTTTTTTCTTATTTTTTATTTTTTTTATTTTTAATTTTCATGAATAGAGGGGATGGCTTGGTCTGTATTCTATTACATAAACTCTTAGCACTTTGTAGATAGTCATCCTGGATAAAGGTTTTCAGAAGTAGGGAGAAAGAAATTATTATAATAATTAATTAAAAAAAATTAAAATTAATTATTATTATAAAAATTATTTGAGTGTTTCCTACAGAATGATTTCTTCAACAGAACAGACATATTAAAAAAATGTTGATCTGAAGTTGATTTTACCACAAGTTGTACATTTAATCATCAAAAATTGTACTTGAACATTTTTCTTTGTATTTTAAATTGAAATAGATACATATAAAATTGAAAATGAGTGTCTAACACACTTTAAGTACTTGGTACTGACACAGCATTGTCACCGCTGTTTGTATTGAAGACTGATTTTATTTTATTCATGTTAGTGCATTTGCTTTTCTTGAGCATGGAACTATGAAAAGAATTTTATCAGTAGTAATACCAAGCAAATTCTAAACCAACAACTGTACAATAAAGGAGATCTTAATGCTTAAACTAATGGCCCATGAGATCTGGCTTTTCATATATTTTTGCCTAAAACTTAGAGATAATGTTTTGATTGATAATACAAAACAAAATACAAAACAGATGTGACTTTGCTATGAAAAGTAATGTTTAGTCTTTTTTTTATTAACTTGTAGTAAAATGAGAATTTCATCATTTCCTTTGTATGTTGTGTTCAGAAATGTTCAATACAATCTTGTCTCTAACAAATCATGCCTTGTCGTTACTGTAGTGATGTAATGAATTTTCCCTACCGTCCCGGAAGAGAGCTGTATGTAAACAGTGACTTTCATTAAAAATATAAAAATCTATTAGTGAGGTGAATTACCCTTCGAAGCAGTCAGAGGCATTGGATCTCAGAACAAAATATTTAATTTCTCATTAGATGCCAATCTTCTATCTGCAGTTCAGGGAAAGAATTCAATACTTTTAGTGAGATTTTTAGTAGGCAGCATAATAAGCAAGGAGAGACACAAATTAGCCAGCAGAAACAGTAGGGGAACTCATGTATTTTCTTCACTGCCCAAAATTCACCAGTTCTTTCAGATGGGGATTCATAGGGTGAAAAATTCCCCCATTTAGGCTGACAGCCTTTCTCTGTGTAGAGATTTGGATCTTTTCATCCTCTGCCCCCTTTAAACATATCTGGAAGTGCCAGTGTTGTTCACCTTGTACAGAATAGCCTAGAGCACAGGTTCAAGATGTAACAGATCTTAATTCTGTGAATTCCTCAGTCTGAGACAGTTCAAACACTCAGGAGAGTGAGTTAAGCAATGAAAAGGGAGCGAGATCTCTCTCCAGCTCTTCTGACAGACCTTTGACTCTGCAGCTAAGAATTTAAGATAGATGGGATGAGAAAGAATAAATAAAAGATGTTCCCTTACTATTAAGCCACTGGTGGAAATTTTCATTTAGAAAAGATTATTTTAAAAAAGTATATTTTTATATTATGAAATGGAAAGCAAGCAAGCTGTTGTAGGAGCAGAAATCAGAATTAAGGATTTCCTTGCTTCCAATTTATTAGTCCAATTATCATGTTTCCTTGTCATGTGCCCTGTTCTACTTTCCCTATGTCTTTTATATCATTCTGCGTGGTTCTACAAATATCACAAATGTGAGGAAGATATGTTTCATTTTTTTTTTTGTCCCCAGCCTGGTGGTTAGATTCGTACCCTGGGAGAGGAGAAAGGAAGGTTTGGATGCAGAGGGAAGATTCAGATACTTAAGAAAATGTAAAAGTTAGCTGGTTTCCACTTTGGACATACATTCTAGCCACAAATCTGTTATGTAAGGAATTTGATACAAAAATGGATGTAATTGTGATCTGCGCTTAATCGGCTCTTACAGTATGCATTTGCCATTGTCAAAAACTGTTTCAAACAGTTCTCAAGACAGACACGAAATCAACCACTTTGTCTGGAGTTGTTAGAAGAAAGTCTCGACAGTTCTGGGTGAAGAACTCAGGGTATGTACATTTTATTAGTTAAGAAAGGAACACATCTTTTACAAATATCTAGAGAATTAGTTTGCCAGGGTTTTAATTCACCTTGAACTGGGCCCCTAAGCTGTTATTCTAGGCTCAATTTCTTGTAAATGCCAACATTTTAAGAAGAAAATAATGATATAAAGTCACACAGAAATTGAATAAAAGTCATAATTTGGGAAGATTTGATTTTTCTTTTTTCACTATCCAATATTTCTTGTATACCAGAGTACTATATTGTAGGGTTTTTTTTGCTGAAGGAAAAAAAGCATCTAATTTCTTTTTCCTAGTATTTGCAGACTATCATTGATTATAACACATTAAATATGAAGACCAGTGTTCTATCAGAAATAAATGTGAGAAAAAAATGCTATTTTAGCAAAACAAATTATTTTTATGTTAATGTTAAATGAAGTTAAATCAAACTCATTCTTTGCAGGGCAAATATGCTAATTTTGTTCCAATATTTATTTTTCTAAATTAAAATGTATTCCATAATGCTATAATCCCAATTAATAGACTTGTTTTTCAAAACACCACATTAAGACCACTGGCCAAACAAACACCTCCTTATCATGTAGAAACTTCTAACAAAACAAAACAAAAAAAGTAACATCTACTTAATCTACTTACATTTGACTGAATATTTTAAAGAAACTTTTAATTGAGATATAGACCTAATAGACCTGTTCTGGAGCTGCAGTTAGGAATCTGTGTATGTGCTATCTTTTTTAAAGTTAAATCAAAACCTTGCTTTCCTACAGTGTTGGGACTCCTAGAGCAGACATTGTTAAGAACTGACTTGATGATGAAGGAAAGAAGGTTGACTAGTAACCTTAGGTAGACTTACTTGAAAACCCAGCAGCAATAGAAAATAAGTTAACTAGCTGATAAAAATAACATGAATGTCCAATAAAGGACTGAAGGAATCCTAGCAATCTGTACTTTACCTAGGCTTTGAGAAATACAAGATAAGTAAGCAGTTTCAGTTCAGTCAAAAATATTGTGTAGACCGTGAGGCAATGGAATTATAGACGTTCATCTGAAATGTGTAAAATATTTTTCATGAATATAATAACAATTTATTTCAAACTTGTAATGAATCTGAAGAAAAACAGTTCATTTATTTTGAGATTATCATTAGCTAACCTAAACTGCACCAATGCATAGTGAAATGTGAAATATTGAAAAGAGATGATATAAAAGCTCAGTTATATGTACATGAGTTTCTCTATTGAGAATTTTTTAGAAATGGTTGCACCAATAATAGTCACACGCCATTGTTTCACACACCCTCTGTTCCAAAGGCTATGCTGGAATATAAAAAGAACTTTTGCTTTCCCAGATTTGCTATGTGGTAACACTTTAATTCCTTATACGGTGGTTAAAGTGCATCACTTAAATCTTATACGAAGATCGTGTAATATTTCTTACAGTAAAGTTGGATAAAATTAAACAAGTGTATCTGCAGAAATACTGGAACAAACACTGTTTCATTTACAATTTTTGCATGAAAAAGATAAAGCAAAAATTTTATCATGAAGGAAGAAATGAGGTGATCTCCTCCAGTTGCCACAAATCCAACTATGGAAAATGATATTCGAAGGGACAAAGCAAGAAAAGCTTCAGTTACCATAGAATCTTTCAGGCATGATAGTCATCCAGATTAAGGTTGTCTGTCTTTTGTATCCCTAATGACAGAGAGATCATACTGAAAATGCTCCTGAGAAGACACAATTTCTTTGTTACAACTAACAGATATTCCTAAAAGAGAAATGTTATAATTTGGGTGGCAAATTATCAGTTTGGTCTGCATTATCAATACCTTTTATTTATATCCTCCCATACAAGCACATTAATTTATCTAGAATTAAAAAAATGCCTATATTTTTATCAATTAATTATCTATTTCTTGCATATTGCCATAGTTTTCTTATTTATAGGCCTAGCAAAAGAAAAAAAAAATCTTATGGTAGTCTAACAGTTAAATTTAAATATTTTAAGACAGCTTATACCATGAACATTTCCTGATAGGCTGTTCATATTCTTAAAACATAAATTAATTTCAATATCTATCTTCCATAAAGCACTCTAAACTGCCAGCTCATGGTTATCCAAGTTATTTGCTTTAAATATTTTATCTACACATAAAGCTAACATAAAATTTGCTCTAGCAATTAGCATGACAGTGTTGTTGTTGTCAGATTTTCCTACTATAGGCTGAGCCTGATCTACTCACTAAGGATGTGATGGACTGTGTAATGACAAGTGTATCTGCCACTGACAGAAGGCTGCTTTGGTACTGTTCTATGAATTATATAGGTCAGTGACTTGTACAGCTTTGTTAATACCTAAAAGACTGTCTATGTACTTTCTTGAATAAGATATGGAAGTGTGCTTAAGCTGAGTTTTACATCCTTTACATCCTCTTTTGCAAAATGTCTGTAAATATTTCAGTGAATAAGCTTATTGACAAGCTGTCCGTGAAAGAAAATTTTAAGCCTGCACTAAGGAATACAAACGTTGAATTTTAAAATTTGATTATTTGTCATATATTCACTTTTTTTTCTACATTTAATTAAGAAATAAATGCCATGCAACTAGACATAAAAATGAGAAAATTACTTCACAGAAACTTGTATCTTTTCTTTTTTTTCAAAATTTCTATTTTTAGGCTTTTTTGTCAGTGCTCTTCATCAAGTCCAACAGTAATCAAAGTGCATTAGAGTTAAAAATACAATTTTTACAATGTTAGAAAACACTACAAAACATATTTATTTTAATATTATGTACGGACTCCAGATAAAAGAAAAAATTCAGGTTGCACTTGCAAATCAATGCATTACATTGCAAAAGTTAAAATACTAGGATCTTTGAGTATTATTTATGCTATCAGATGTGAAAAATATGCACTTTAAAAAAAAAAAATTACCAAGGTCAATTGTAACTGCATATTACTAGTATCTTTGAACATGCTTTAACTAGAAAATGTTATAACACCACTTCCTTTTAAGAACCTTCATACTAAAAATTATGGCAAGCTAGTAAGAGTTGTTTCATGCCACTGAACTTCTACAGATTGGCATTTCCAAATTTCCAAAAAATATAAGAAAAATAAGCAATCCTCTTAAAGAAATGTTATCATGAATATTCACTTAGTTTCCAGGTAAAGATAGTAAAGACTCATGTCTCATGTCATGCCAAGGAGAACCAGTCTGTGATGACTGGTTTTACACTTTGAAAGACAGTGCTTCCACAAAGATGATTTGAGGAGCAGAATGGGTGAGAAATCTTAGTAGTGTTCTGTGTAAGACCAAGCTTCTCAGGGAGTTGGAGACATTTTAAGCATATGGAAAAGAGATGAGGTTCTCCATCAAAGGTCAGAGAGTGGCTCATGGCACTCTCTTACCATTTATTTGCGTAGATATTACTAAAGACTTATTTTCCCAGTACATTGGGGAAAATCTGATATTATAATTCAACAACAACAACAACAAAATAATTTTAATTTTCTTCCTCAAAAGTAAAACAAATCCACAAAACTGCTTAAGGGAGTACTATAACAAAGAAACAACAACAACAACAACAAAATTCTTTGATAGATCTGGATATAACTGATCACTGCTGAGGTATTTGGAGATTATCCATCTACCTGTAACTAAACCACTGGTATAATAAAATGGAGAAAGTAGGCAGTTTAAAGAGTAATTCATTCTGCTGGTCTCCCTGAGAAATTCTATTTAGTAGAGCCACTAGGTCTAAAAGCTAACTTTTTTTCAGTAAATTGTTCAGTAAATTTTCAGTAAATTCAGTAAAAAATATACACAGTAAATCAGATTTATTGTTTATATACACAAGTTATATCTGAACAGGAAAATTATCTGTTAGAAATTTATTTGAAAAATAAATAAATATTTATATATACAACAAAGAGCAGGACTACAATATTTGGCACTTGTTTATCCTGTAAATAACAGTAGTATTTGTTCTTATGCTTGTCATCATCTGCCTCTAAAGTGTACTTGAAGTCCATAAAATACATGAGTTTTGGGGAAAAAAAAAAAAAAGAAAAAAAAAAAAGAAACTGCAGGAAGTATTTCTGTTATTACATCTCTTAGTTTTCTCTAATAAATGCATGTTGCTCTTGTTGCCTTGTGGTAGTACGAATGGACTGGTTGTTCTGACAAGGATTATGTTGAAGGCTTGGCATTTACAACCTGAGAAAAGAATATATCTGGATTTAGAAAAAATAAATCTGAGGAAAAAAAAAAAGACAATCTTTTAGAAAAATAAGATAACCCTCTAACCCTACAGAACTTACTTCCAGGTAGTTTCTTTTTGGTATAAAATATCAAATGACAAAAAGAGATGCAATGTATGAATAGTTATATTCTGTTAAACTTTAAGTATTAGAAAATGTATTCTCTTAAGTTTATGTGCAGCTACTGGTACTTTGCAAATACCTAAGTATGTTAGGAGAATTTTTCAGTCTACTGGAATAATGCCATATATGCAACTATAGAAAAAAAAAAAAAAAAAAGTAATTAAGAAATGAGTACCCTGTGTCATAACAGCTGGCTATGCATATTTCTTCTGATTATAGCAGAGGATTTCCATGAGAAAAGCTGTGCAGAATGGATTTGAAAATTTTAGATTGAAGACAACACATTGCCTCTATGAGTCAGACTACTTTTATTACCGTGTCTGGAAGTTGTCATTAGAGCTTTGATTAAGTCCCCATTTTTCAGAGAACAAGAAGACTGTGGAATGACAATAACTGAAGATTCTGGAATCATTAGCTATTTTTTTTTCCACTTCAGCTAGTGAGGTTGCGTACCAAGATATGAAGTACGTATTGCATTGACTGCTTTTGTTGCTGAACTCTTTTTTTGCAAAGAAAACAGACAAACAAAACCAATTCCTGATACATAGCTTCACTAATCAAAACAAAAACATGCAGCCCATGTTTTAGATCTTTTCCTAAGCTTTCATATTCCTATTTGTAAGGTTTGTTTGTTTTCTGTGATCATCTTAAGAAATAGCAAATGTGTATTGCTGTGATCCCAATCACATCAGTGTCATTATGAAGAATTTCCTACTAGCTTCTTCTGAAAAACAGGACAACTTCATTTACATCATTAGATTTACATTCATGCTGAGATACTGGACAATGTATATCTCAATGTAGTTCCTTTTTATCTACAATTTTATTGCATGAGTTATTTTGAAAGAATCACAAATTTTTATTGCACATTTTGATAAAAATTAAAGGCATCATTATAGCATTCTGAATGTTAAGAATGTGGAGTAGTCCTTCATGCTTTAACTGATTCATATGTAAATTGCACATTCTTTGTAATTTGAAAATTAATCTATAAAAAGTAAAAGCTAGGATGAAATTTTCCATTACCACAAGAGTTTTGATATGAAGGTTTTGCTAATACAGTTAAGTTTAACAGAAGGAATTGGAGATTAGAAATTAAGACATTTGTCTATCCATTTTTTGTGGAGCTAGAAATAAAAGTATGCTTGATTCACAGTCATTGAACATTAACATGATATAAGTTACAGAAAGATCATGATTCTTTTTGAACAATTATTGTTCTAGTTCTCAAAATCTTCTGGGAGGTAGATAACAATATATTTATACCAAGGTCCACAAAAAGAAACCTCCAAAAGTAAAAGTTAAATTGAATGCAGATCCTAGCTCATTCAAAACCTTATAACAAAACCTCCTAGTAGAATTCATTAGGTGCCTCAAGTTGTCTGTTTCAGAATATCTTGAAAAGCCTGTACAGCTCAGTGCTATTTTGTAGTCTAAATGCCATGTGGATCTTGGAGCAGATATTTCATTTATCTAGATCTCCTAAAGGTCTTGTCTGACAGGAAGGGTTTTACTGTTCTCAACATGCAATGACAAGTATATGGAACAGAATGACAATACAAAACTTCAATGAAAACAAAATAGCTATATATATTGTCAACAGTTTATGGGCTGGTTCAGCCCTGTTCCGTGACTAGCGGGTCAGAGGGCGCCGCAGATCCTCACCCCAGAAAAGGGAAACAGGAAAAAATTAGAGAGATGGGCCCAAAAACAACAAAAAAAGTGACAGTGGTCTGAGGAGAAACAAACTAATCTACCAAATATAATACTGGAATGCAAGATAACACACTATAATGATGATCAGAGGTCTGGAGCACCTTTCCTATGAAGAAAGGTTGAGGGAAGTGGGCTTGTTTAGCTTGGAGAAGGCTCCAGGGAGACCTCATTGTGGCCTTCCAATACTTGAGGGGAGTGTATCAACAAGGAGAGGGAATGGATTGTGATAGGACAAGGGGAAATGGTTTTAAACTGAGACAGGGGAAATTTAGATTGGATATTAGGAGGAAGTTTTTCACACAGAGGCTGGTGATGCACTGGAACAGCTTGCCCAGAGAGGTTGTGGATGACCCATCCCTGGAGACATTCAAGGCCAGGCTGGATGTGACTCTGGGCAGCTGGTCTAGTGATTGGTGACCCTGACCATGGTATGAAGGTTGAAACTCGATCATCTTTGAGGTTCTTTTCAACTAAGGCCATTTTATGATTCTGTGATTCTCTATGGTTATATAATATAATACAATATGATTAGAATGGAAGCTAATAAATTAAGTAAACAGAGAGAGTTTCCGAAAACTGAAGGCCTTACTCTAATGCTGAGGTGAGACATGCAATCAGGGTGAGCAGAAGGGAAGAGAGTGAGGTCTTGTGACATTGCCAGGTGTTTTATCTCCCCTCCAAATGCAAAGTTCTCTGGGGTATGTAGTTCTTCTTCTCTTCTGGGACAGGTACATGGAACTGGAGCATTAACTCTTTAACTCCCAGTGCACCACACGATGTTATGATGTGTAATACCGATAACCAAAAACCATAAAACCATGAAAAAAAATATGTATATATATATAGTATTTATTATATTCATAGAGAAAATGTAAGGTGTGCCTGTACTCATTAAAATTCCTTAAATGATTTTATGACCATTAGAGGAAGACACTATGCAGCTCAGTCACTACTGATAAAGGATATTTCATTTCCTCTTCAAAATCTGCTTAGTTGTTTAGCCAAAGATATTTTAAACAAAAGTGCATAGTACTTCTAAGAGAGAAAATTTCAGATCTCTGTTCCTGAAATTTTCTCTTTATTTGTTTTTGATTCCAAGTGTATTGTAAAAGAAATCTAGACATCTTACAGCACCTGCTGAACTACAGTACTGAAACGAGGAGAAAACATAAACTCCAAAAAAGGTTGATTAATCTCACAAGAGAGTCATGGAAGACCCTATTACTGTAAGCTAGTCAGGAAAATAAAAGTGAGAGATGTGGAATATGAGCGGTTATCAATTAAAAACAAACTACAAAGTGAAGCTTTTTTTTTTTATTATTTCATTTATTCTTCATTATATGATCAAGGTTGCCTGGGGTTGTTGTGATCAAAATGCAGGACCCGATGCTTGACCCTAATGAAACACGTACAGTTAACCCTAGCCCATCAATCCAGTCTATCCAGGTCTCTCTGTAGTTCCTTTCTCCCCTCAGGTACATCAACATTCCCTCTCTCCTTGGTGTCCTCTGCAAACATACTGAGGGTGCACTCAATCCCCTCACCAAGATCCTTCATAAAAATCATAAATAGAAGCGACCCCAGTAAGGGGCCCTGGGGGACACTGTTCATGACCGGCCACCAGCTGGATTTAACTTCACTGACCACAGCTGTTTGGGCTCAGCCATTCAGCCAGTGTTTCAGATACTGGAGCACACGCCCATCCAAACTGTGGGCAGGCAGCTTCTCCACGAGAATGTTGTGGGGGACAGTGTTAAAGACTTTACTGAAATCAAGGTAGATCACACTGATAGCCCTACCTTCATCCACTAAGTGGGTCACCTTGTCAGAGAATGAAATCAGGCTTGTCATGCATGATCTACCATTCATAAACCCATGCTGACTGGGCCTGATCTCCTGGTTGACCTTTAACTTGTCCATGATGACTCCCAGTATTATCTGTTCCATAATTTTCCCCAGTACCAAGGTGGGACCCATAGGTCTGTAGTTACAAGGATCATCTTTCTGGCCCTTTCTGAAGATGGGCGTCACATTTGCCAGTCTCCAGTCCACTGGGACATCCTCGGTTAGCCAGGACTGCCAAAGAATGATGGAGAGTGGCTTGGCAACCACATCTGCCAATTCCCTCAGCACTCTAGGTGCAATCCTTCTGGCCCTATGGACTTGTGAGCATCCAGCTTTTGGAGCAGATTCAAAACCATCTCATCGTGTATCATACAGGGCCTATTCTGTACCCCATCTCTATCTACCAGTGCAGGGGGCTGTGTTCTGAGGGAGTAACAAATCTTACTATTAAAAACTGAGGCAAAGAAGGCATTAAGTAACTCAGCCTTACCCTGATCCCTGGTCACCACGTTGCCCTCGGTGTCCAACAAGGGATGGAGATTCTCCCTAGCCCTCCTCTTGCTGTTGATGTTTTTATAGAAATATTTATTGTTTTCCTTTACCTTAGTGGCCAAGTTCAGTTCTAGCTGGGCTTTGGCTTTTCTAATTTTCTCCCTGCACAGCTCCACTACATACCTGTAATCATCATAAGTAGCTTGCCCATTCTTCCACAGATCATAAACTGTCCTTCTGCTCTGGAGTTCCAGCCAAAGCTCTCTGTTCAGCCAGTCCTACCTCCTTGCCCATCAGCTTGTCTTCCATGACTTGGGGATGGTCAGCTCCTGCACCTTTAAAATTAATTCCTTAAAGTATTCCCAGCCTTCCTGGGCTCCCACGCTCTCCAAAACTACCTCCCAAGGGACCCTCTCAACCATGGTCCTAAAGAGGTTAAAGTCTGCCCTCCCAAAGTCCAAGGTGGCAGTTCTGCTGATTCCCATCCATGGTTCAACAAGAATTGAGAAATCTAGCATCTCGTGATCACTACGCCCCAGACCACCTCTAACCTTTACATCCCCCACAAGACCTCTGTTAACAAACAGCAGGTTCAGGGTTTTGCATCCCCTTGGTGGCTCCCTTACCAGCTGTGTCAGGAAGTTATCTCCCACACATTCTAGGAACCTATGGGACTGTTCCCTATCTGCTGTATTATAAATCCAGCAGATGCTGGGGAAGTTGAAGTCCC
The DNA here is from genome assembly GCF_019238085.1 of Lagopus leucura. Classification (NCBI taxonomy): domain Eukaryota; kingdom Metazoa; phylum Chordata; class Aves; order Galliformes; family Phasianidae; genus Lagopus; species Lagopus leucura. Next base: position 22,021,985 of record NW_024962262.1, read on the forward strand.
CCACAAGAACAAGGGGGAGAGACCTTGAGACCTCACCCAACTGTCTACAAAGTGTCTTGTCCACTTCTTCATCCTGATTGGGTGGCCTGTAGCAGACTCCCACACTAATATCAGTCTTATTGGCCTTTGCTTTTATTCTGATACATAAGCTCTCAAACCTATCATCAACACCATCATTGATTTCCGTACATTCACAGTCATAGAGGGCCATACCACCACCTCTCCTGCCTTGCCTATCTCTTTTGAAAAGTCGGTAGCCATCCATCATAGCACTTCAGCTCTGTGAGCCATTCCACCATGTTTCCATGATGGTGACTATATCATAGCTTTCCGACGCACAATGGCCTCCAGCTCCTCTTGTTTATTATCCATGCTGCATGCATGTAAAAACCTGAGCTGGGCCTCATTTTGAGTGGCAGCAGTCCTAATATCCTCATGACCGTACTCAGGTGTTTTCATAGCCACCAAGCTCACACCAATCCTCATGTTCTTCCTACAAAAGGGTGAGTCGTTTTCCTCCTTCACCAAGACACAAGACTGTGGGATCTTACTAGCACATCCCTCTCCTACAAGCACTGGCACATTACATACAGGCTCTGTTCTAGTGACCCCAGTTACCTCCCACCCCCTTTGTACCTAGTTTAAAGCTCTATCAATGAACCTTCCCAACTCCCATGTTAAGACCCTTTTACACCAGTGGGAGAAGGTATTCCTATCGGTTGCCAGCAGGCCCTGTCTCCCCAAACCCTGCCAGGCACACCAGGCTCCATGCCAGGTATTAATCCACTGGCCCATCATATTTAGTCCCTCATCATCCCCTATAACTGGAGGGATAGAGGGACAACTTGTGCCCCAAACCCTTTACCTATTGCCCTTGGGACTCTGAAGTCTCTTTCATTGTCTTTAAGGAAGTTCTTCCTATATCATCGCTGCCTATCTGAAACAACAATACAGGATAGTAATCTGAGGGCAAATTAGGGAAGTTTCTTCCCTACGTCTCTAACCTGGGCTCCCAGGAGGCAACAGACCTCCCTGTGTAGAGGGTCTGGTCTAGATATTGGTCCTTCTGCTCCCTTCAGCCAAGCCACCAATGACAACCACCCATCATTTTTTCTTTGCCAACAAGGTTTTGATACTAAGTGAGGTCTGGTTGGACTTCCGTGACACCACCAAGAGGAGAGGACCACCATCACCACCATTGTCCAGTTGTCCCTGTAGAGCACTGTACCTGTTCCACAGGGGTAGCTGAGGCAGCAGGGGGATATCTGGGAGGGCATGCTGGAGATTTATATGAATGGCAAATATTCTGAATGATTTTAAAAAGGAAGGAAATCATAGATTTCACTTGAAAGAGAGAAGCAGAAATACTTTTATTGGTAGCAAGTAATGATTTAACAAAACAATCATAAATAAGAAAGATTTAGGATGACAACGTAAACTTGATTATTTACTGCAGAGAGGATAAACACACTCATCCAAGCAACTTTCCCATTGAGTGACAAGATTCAGAGTCGACATCCTTTCTTTCTAAAATCCTTGAATCAATGAGATAAAGAGCCTAGGTGTGGCTGAATATCTGAAGGATTATACATATATAAAGTGTAAGATATAATCCTAGCAAAGCTAAAAAAAAAATTAACAAATTACTAGTACTTACCAAGGAACTGTACTAGTCCTAGAATTCTCAATATTTGTGTGGTAACGTGGTTGACTCATAATTGTATAATCCTTTTTATTTTGTATTGTAAAAATACAATATCAGCTGTACCTTGCTGGCACATGCTTGGTTAGTCCTCATCTGTTGAGTGAGGAAACTTAGGTTATTGTGCAACATAAGCCTTGACTATTAGCTTGTTATCTGTATTCTCAGAGTTCAATGTATCCATCATGAATGCTCCCAATAGTTATCTGTTTATGTCAAATGTGGCCATCACACTGGTTATGATTACTTCAGAACAGTTACAGGAAATAAAGATTGTGTGTGTGTGCGTTCAAGTAGTTGCGGGAGGGGAGAGGAGGATCACAAAAAAACTGCCTATTCTTTTATGGTAAAATTTGAAATTGGAACATGGAAAAGTTTCTGAAACTCCACAGCTGTTAGTAACATGATGAAGTGAGAAGAGGAAAAATAATCTGATTCAGACAAATAGAGAAGGATAAAAAGAACTGTGTTCACATATGGAGTAGCAGTATGGATTGTCACACAACTTACTGAGAGAGAATTAGGTTAGGATTAGAAATACTATTACCTTCCATGGGTTAAAAAAAACTGCTTGTCCCTCCTATTTCAGAACAAGGCAAGCTTATACAGGTGCTCAGAAATTCCTAATATTGACACTAGAAATGTATATTATGCTGAATTACTGTAGAACACTGCAAGGTAACACTAAACTTTTGTGTGGTCTCTGCTGTATATTTTCTTGTTTGGGGTGAATGGAAGGCATAAAGTGGCTATTGTAGTATATCACTAGAATTAGTTTCCTGGGATTAACATAATGCTATTCTACTTTCTGTTTTACTGTTTCTGTATGGCTGTTTGTTTATATAAAATCCTATTGATCACTTAGATTCATTTAAAGTCTGCCTAAATAACACAGTTCTGTACCATTTTTTTACCATTATTTTTATAATTGTGCATGGGAAACCAGGGTCTACGCAATTTTTTATTCAGTAGAACACTATCCTTTGAGAGGTAGACTAGATTTACATCAAGGCTGATTATGCCAAGATATGATCAAGGTGCTATAAAAGTATGTAAAAGCATCTACACTCTTCATTAAAAAGGATTATTTTGATACAGAAAGATGTTTAGTCTGGGAAATGTTTTGCAAGGAAAATGTTTTGCAAATGCTGTTCCAGAATAGTGATATTCAGACACTGCCTAACAACCCATTTTAATATAAAGGTTTGGAAACACTCTAGAGAAACCTCCTTCTGTCGATTCAGATTTAAAAACAGCTTTGAAGTTTTTTTTTCATCAAAGCCAGATCTTCTGTAAGGAAAGCTTGCCTTTCTTTCACCTTCCTTTCTTTCCTCTACCCTTTATCCAAGCAACAGTAGTAAAGTATTTAGCTGCATATAGCTCCTATTGGCCATATTCTATGTCTTTTATTAACTTGCACTGAAAGCTTCATAGTTGTAGGAATTCAGATAAAGTAACAGTCTTTGAATATTAGTATGTAATTATTTTTTTCGTATTTTAACAGGAAAGGCATATTCTCTGTCACTGTTGGTGAAAGAGTCCAAGAAATTTAAAGTTGATATGAAAGGAATACAATGGAAAAATTGGTTAAATGGGGACAAAATTACATATTGACTCTTTTACAGAATTATATAATGACTCCTTAGAATAATTCTACTGAAAGCTATTTAATTTTCATAACTAGATGTGAGTTATTTGTATTTACCTTGGCAACACATTTATGCAGTTTACACGCATCTTCCTTTCATTACTGTCTTTCTCACACCACTTTTATAGATTTGATATCTGGGTATGACACTTAATCATGTTTTCCTATGTGCTATAAAGTCATTGAAGATATTACATGGATTTTCTCTGCATTGTGAAAATTTATGATATGTGATATGATTTAATTCCTGTTCCATCTAAAGCCTCACTAAAAATTCAACTCCGTGGACAAAAATCAGAGTTTCACTATAAAAAGAATAAAATAAATTATTATTATTATTATTAATAATAATGATAATAATAGTTCTTAAAGCAAACGAGAACTACAAGAAATTCATTATAATGTGTGAAGTGGAAACACCTCACACATACTCATAAGTTTTTTTTGTCTTGGAGTGAAGGCAAAATGCTTGTTCAGAAATATAGTCTCAATGGAGAAAGAAAGCTTCTAATTTTGTTTTCTTGTTTTAGTGAGCTTGGTATATTTTAATTTTTAATTTTATTTTTATTTTTTTAACACAACCTTTGGTTTGTATAAGGTAGAATGAAAACTTGCAGGGTACTGGAGTATTTTGGTTCATCCCCTTTTCAGCTGCAGATGGCATCACTACCACATTTACAAATGAAATAATATCAACTGGGTAATAGTAATCAGGAGCAATATCTACTAAAATGATGAAGTTTCTTAAAACACTTCAATACTGATCATAATGGATGAAATAGATTAGAAACTGTAATTTCCTTCAGCATTTTGTTAGCTTTTAGGTCATTTTGTGCACAATTTGTGAGTCATATACTGAGACATCTTCTGAAGAAATTTCATTAGATGAAGGACATGATGTTAAATAAATCACATAATACCTAGTTTTCTTGACTCTTGAGTACACTGTCCCAGTTTCATTGCCTTTCATTGCCTTTCTTATCACTCATTACTCATACTGAGATAACATCTCTGAGGCATAGGTACTCTTTTATGTGTTGTAAAAGCATATGAAAGAGAAGTTCCCTGCTGCTTTGCTTTTATTCTTTGGGTAATACTGAAGTGGAGACTGAGGAAACAATTCAGAAAGGGTTTTCACCCCTTCTGCTTTGGCTCATGGTCATGCTTCCTTTCTGCTTCAATTCCTAATGTCCACAATTTTTTCACACTGAAATCAAATGAAATCACATGGACCATACTTACTACTTAGTGCTTGCTCTTCTGATTTTGTAATCAAAACAACCTATTGGAATAGCAAAGAAATATGAACTGGGTCTTAAGGGTTTAGATTGCAACTGTACTTAATGTCATAGGACAGTTTCAGAATATACTGTGTTGAATGGAACTGCAGTTAGAACAGAAAAGCCATTGACAATTATACCAGAATCCTAGAAAAATATATTGCTTCTTCCAAACTCTGAAATATACAGTTGAAGGCAGAATTTACAGTCAACAAGTTTCAAATGTTTCCTTCATTTATTACAATCATTTGTTTATTTCAGATTCAAGAACAACAGCTAAAAGGCCTGAGACAGAAAGGGCTGAGATCAATAAATAAATAATAAATAAAATAAATAAATAATACATATATAAATATAAGGAAAAAAAAAAAACTAAAATTTTGAACAATTCAGTGGTATTAATTCCTGCTGTTGTGATTAATAATACCGTCCACATTGGGTCAAGTATCTAGTCCTCACACTTTCATAGATATAACTGAAAATTCTTTGCCAAATTAGAAACAGTTTTATTTGGCTTTGGCTTTAGATAAAGAGAAAGCAAATGGAAGAAATGATAGAAAAGCAGTAAGAGTATTTTGGAATACCAGTTATCCACATAATTGGTTTGTATTTGATGTGCAAGAAACAAAAAATTTATGAATATTTTTTGAGTTATTGCAATTCTTCTCCTCTCTTCCTTCTAATTTTTTCACATCCTCTTTTTTCTTCTCTTTCAGTCCCCCACTCATTTCTTTCTTCTCATTCTACAAACTCATTCCTGGCTAGACTTTTTTTTGAACACTACTATTTCTGGAGAACGGAAAGGATTAAGAGGTGAATATGAGCTTGATTTCCTGTTTTTGTGACAAAAAATTCAAATGACTATTCAGATATTCAAATGAAAAAAGCAAACAAAGAAACAAAAACACATTTATTTCCTGAATTTTATTTTTCTAACACAGTAAACTACAAAAATGTGAGCTTGAAAACTCTGACAAGGTATTAAATGCTACTGAAAATGAGAAAAATTTAGAGTGAAGATACACTACATTTATAATTTCAGAAAAATATACTTTTGAAATGAAGCTGTGAGAAATTGTTAAGTGAGATAACTATAGTTTCCAGTGGTTGATTTTTCTGCAAGAGGACACGCACTAGGAAACAACTTTATCCAATTACCTGGAAGCCACTTGGCAAAAAAAAATATTTTGCAGGTTATTCCTTCTACCTACCAAATGGCTGTTAGTATATTTTGTGACCCATCACAGCATGTACCTGGCTTTGTTCGCACCTCACTGCATTTTTCTCCTGTCAAGGTTAAAAGTTCATTGAAGAAGGTAGGCACTTTGCTGTATTAAACAGCAACTAAATTGTCAGATTATCTGATGAGGAAATAATGTTCCTTTCACTGGTATTCCTAGAACTTAAAAGGAATGCATCTGCCACAAGTTAGCACTAGTGACTAGTTTCACTGGTTTACCTTGCACATATGCCTATACAAATAACAATTATCTTACTAACATAAGTTTTAATAGCTGTATCAACTCTCAAGTTGGGAAGGGTCCATCTGCCGTAAAATATTATACCATAATTTTGATGACCAAAAGCCTTTCTTTCTTCTGATATTACTCTTTTGGCTTTCTACAGTTTTCAATCACAGCCAGATCTGCTTCAACATAATTTCAGCTAGTTCCCAGTCATCTTCAGTGAACTAAAGTCCATGCCTAATGATGTAATTTCTACTTTGCTGAAACTGCACATGGTAACATTTTTCTTTCTTTGTTGTCATGCCAACCCACATGCAACTTGTTAACAACCACTAATTCTAGTCTCTCATTGGATCCTGTACGCAATTCTGATTCATGAAGACTCTCTAGCAAGATCTTGACCTTCTTGCCTGTGTTCAAATAACAGTGACTGCAAACCCCTAGTCTAAGGAGATTTTTAATACTCAGTCTTCCCTTTTCTTTTAATTCAGAAACCTCCAACTTTACTAATTCTGTAGGTGTGTCCAGCAGAAAGGGCTTCGTAGTTTTCTTGAAGATGATTCCACTTCGTATGTCTTTACTGTTTTAAGTTGTATCCAAAGTAAAACCTTTAGGAGCACCCTGAGATGAGTATGTAATGTTTCATGAAATTTCAGAAAAGTAGTAACATTTTTCAAACTTGACTGTGCTTTTGCTGAGATCAAGTTTTCATTAAGGAAACAACTTTATTTCCCTGAATTATGTATCTATGTGTAAATTAGAGTCTGAGAAATATATATTGTTTTGGATAAGATCAGGTGCTGTTGAAAATGACATCAGTATAATCTAAGTGAGTTATCTACAGACCAGTTAAAACTGTAAAGGCTTGTAAGCTTCTGACATACAGGTTTTGTTTTATGGAAAGATAATATACACTAAGTGTAAGAAATAACATGATATAATTTCAAAGACTAATCATGGAGATGTTTAGCATTCACATTACTAGCCCTGAGAGCAATAGAACAAGTTTTCTGCTACAGAATACTTTTGTTTATAAATTGCTTTCATTTTATTGCAAATATGCGTACACACACATAGAGTTTTGAAAATGAATAAATTCAAACTTACACCAGCTGAATTATAGGGTAAGCTGGTAAGTATACATTTTTAAAATATTGGTTCAGATGAATGAAAGCAACGGCCTTGAAAGGCTCAGAACACCCAACTTTTTTATTTGACACAGAAATAAAATGTTGTTTCAAGCATTGAATTAATTCTAAGCATATGTCATTTTATCAAAATACAGCAAATATAAAAATGTTGTACACACATAGATGAACTATAATGTGTTGATTTGCAGTTATTTGTGCATATTGCAAGAAATTTGACATATGAATAAGGGTTATATTATAGACTCTCGTATCCAGAATGAAAAAACTAATTTCATTAAAATCTATGGTATATCATACATGAGGACTGCTCCAAAACTAATGCCTCCTTTTCTATTATGTTGGTCCAAAAAATCAGAAGTGAATGTTGGTGGTATGGTTCCTGCCTATATTCTGTTACATGTTGAAGCAGTGCAACAGATGTCAGCAGAGGGACAGCCTGACATCTGACACAGAAGTGCATATGAAGCAAACGTGTGTTGTTGAATTTTTCCATAAAGAAAAGATTACATCAACAGACATTAATCGACACTTGCTGAACACAGGCCAAGCAGTGGATGTGATGAGTGATGTATTTCAGTGAAGACAGTGATAGTTGGTCAGCTCTGTTGGTGCAGATTTGTATGAATCAGGCATGCAGACTCTTGTTCATTGCTGGTGAAAATTCACAGCTAATGGTGGTATGTTGAAAAATACAGTTTTGTAGCTGAGAATTTTATTTGCCAAATACTGTGTTTGTGCTTTTAGTATCTGTTATTGTTTCCATGGAAATAAATAGGAGGCATTACTTTTGACATGACCAGCATATACACCTTTGAGAACATACTACTGCATGTGTTTTATAATTAGTTTTCTTAGGATGATAGTTAACTATTATATATATAAACTAATTTTGAAGTAATTCCTAGGCATTAAAGCAGGTGGTTGACATGCTTTCAGCTGGGACAGAGTTGATTTTCTATTATTTTTTCTTTTCTGTCTTATGGTAAAATAGTTTTTTCCAGTTGTCCTTGACACTAGAGATTTTTCAAAATATTATATAAAAGCTACAGATTACCCTTTGACAAAGCAAACAGTGCTGAATAGTTGTGATTATCTTCAAGTGTTTCAGACACATAATACACGAATACATTTAGGTGAGGAAAGTTTTATGCATTTTTATTAATCTTCAGAACTCTGTCAGAATAATTTTACTGATCCCAAATAATTACAATAAATTAAGCAACAGAATTAGTATACCTGTATTTCTGTCACAGTCATATTCGATCAAGTAACAATTCAGAGAGACTGGTAACAACTCATGGTAAAAGTCATGAGTTCAAATTTAATTCAATCTACAGAATATACATATTAAATGAACAATAACTCATTCAGGTTATTAACAGGTTCATTTAGAAGATTAATCTGATTTAAATGCTTTATCATTCATTGAATAGAGGAAAAGTAGAAGAAAAGAATTTAGACTGTTTTGTGCTTTGAAGTGCCATGACAAGACAGTGCAGTTTGCACAAAAGAAAGCACAGATCTTGTTATAATTTGAAAGAATAATTTCCTTAAAATTTTGTGCCTAAGGAACATAACAAAATAAGAACAAAAAAATTATGGTAGCATTTTTTCAAAATTCTTCTACAAAGAGTTAAGACTTCAAGGAGTAAATTGTGTCTCTTTAACCACATCACTAAATGATAGCTCAGTTAGATAGGTTGCTTTTTACTGTTCTATAGTAGTTTCTAATTTCTTTATTTTCAGGAAAAACAGCCAATTAAAGTTTAATTGTTTAAATGAACTAATATATAGTACTCAACACTTTCTTCATCTATCAAAGAAGACAGGCCAGTAAAGAAAAGGATAAAAGGAAGGGGATAAATAGCCTGAGAAATCAGAATATATTTAAAAGATGTTGTACTTTCTTGTTTAGTTTGAGAACATGATCAAAATAGTTATTTTAAAAAATAAAAAACACAGGTTTCAAAGACAATAATGGAATTTTTAGGAGCAGAGCTTGGCAGAAGAAGAAATATCTTCCATGAGATCTTTATTAACTAAAAAAATATACAAGCTTTTGGTTAGAAATCACTTCATCAATCAGTGCAGTGTAACTCTGTTAGGCAAAACAAAACTTAAAAATACCACCACCACCAAAACAAGCAAAGAAACAAATAAAAACACAGAAAAAAAGTCCAAGAAATTTAATCCAGCTCTGCTGTAGAAATTATTCCTAGACTAACACAGGCTGTAAAACGAATCTTGCAAATGTTACAGAATCCCTGTCCCTTTTTTGTTTGCTCTAGATCAGAGATCTTCTCAAAGATCAGACTAATATGACATGTCTGAGTACACCTGGGGAACAACTTGCAGTCAAACTTTAGCAATCTCATATGACAAAAATACGACCAAATATCTTTCAGAGTGAGAGACAAAGTATACAAGGCAAGAAGAGTGAACCAAACATTTGAGGAGTATGAAGAAAGGATTTTTAAAGTAATCTTTTCTTTCTGAAGTAATATTGTACTGTTTGAAGTAATCTTGTAGTGTTAGCGAGTGATTAAAAAAAGATGTAAAGCTGTACATTTAGGGATTATTGATAAAATGGAAGATATTGCATGGACAAAACAACAATAGAAAACTTATAGTACTGTAACACTTAATGTTTCTAAAAGCTCAATAAAATGAGCCAAACATTTCTCAAGGACATGTAGACATTATTCCAGGTACATGTAAAGTAAAAAGGCAATTTTATCTTTTCTGGAGGTAAATTCTGAAAATGAATCAGTGCCGTTTTTAAGACTGTGAGGTTCTGGGGAAAGTCCCAAAGTAATATAAACAGCACATTTTTAAATCATTTTTCCCCGAAAACTTACAGATTACCAACTTTTAATTCTCTACCACTTCTGTACATTTCCCAGAAAATCACATCTATAGCCAGAATAATTAAAAATGAAAATGTAACTTAGATGAAGTGGCAAATACATCACAGTTCTTCCAAACTCCCACTAGCGGTAAAAAACAGAGAACTTCCAAAACTCTGCAGAAATCTGAGTTAGAGGGATTCAAATTGCACCTTCTGAGAATGCCACATTGACATTTCATTCTTTTTTTTGTGTGTGTTTTTTTTTTTTTTCCCCCAAAAATTATCTTTTGCCTGTTTAGTTGAAAGCCTAATGTTATATGAGAACCAAACTCTCTAGAGGTTTTACTGATGTTACTGATGGTGCTTTTTGAAATGACAAGAGAGGACAGACCCCATTGTCCTATTCATTTAAAAAAAAAAAAACAAAAACACCAAAGTCTGGGAATATTCACCATAGTTCTTCAGGATCTATATGTTTTGCCAAATGCTTGACTTCAAAAGCAAATATTATCTGAATATGGATTGAGTAAGAACTGCAGGATTTGACATATAATCAAAGCTTAATGAAGTATCTAAAATGAAGAATATATCAAATCCATTTCAACTTGAATTTCTGCCTAAAGTATAAAACTGAAATTTTCAGACATGTTTCATTTGGATCATACTACCTGCAATCTGACAGACTATAGTCCAAGTACAAAAATAAGAAGGTAGGAGACGATGAACAAGCCTTTTATTTTTGATAGTGCCCATGTTTTCTATTACAGCAAATTCCAAATGTCAACCATATCCATAATTAAGTTAGTCTTTTTTCTTACTCCTGTAATTTATCCAAGGTTGGCTACATGCCCATTTCCTATTAAAATCTTGTCCCAGGAAACGTTATTTTGTTAGCAGACTTTTGGCATGAGAATCAAATATTGTTATTACAGCTATACTGTTCTCTAATGTTTTCAGTCTCAATTTGAGTCTGTGATGTCGGCCCTTGCTTTCACTTAGAAAGAGGTTGAAGATATTCCTAAAGCCCCTTTTCAAACTTTATTTTTAAAAACAAAGGTCTGTCCTTAAGCTGGAGTTCTCAGCTCTAGATTTAGTTTAAAAGTTTGTTGCTGAAGGCTCAATAGTAATTCTAATGCCTTTCAAGACAGTAAGAAGCTCCAGTTCTCTCAGTGTTTAATGTAAGTCATCAGTTCTCTCATGCTCCTCAACTAGTGTTGTCACCTTTCTGCTCTAAATTGAAGTATGTAACACTTTTTGAGGTACTAGATCAAAATAAGCTATGGATGATTCACTGTCCGCTTGTAAAAGATTAAGAGGGGATAATCTGTCTCCATAAATAGTGATTATTCTGCACAGACTATAAAGAAGCCTGGAATTATTAGCTTAAACATACATGATTAGAGAAAAAGCTGAGGTAGATTAATCCCACACTTATTTGCTGCCAGCTGCCAGAAGACTCAACATCTATATAGCTCAGTGGATAATTTCTGATAGGAAATGCATTAATTTAGCTTCACCTTTGTTTCTTTTGTGGTCTTGAATTTATTTATTTATTTCTAAATTTATTTTTAAGAGCAATTGATGAAGCGTTCCTTATTTTTTGTATATACTCCACAGATTTTCAATATATAGACTTGAGAGGCATTAGTCAATTTTCACTGGACTTTAAGGTCACATAGTAATTTATTCTTTCCTATGAAGACAAACATAACTGTTAAATTTAGTCTGTGATACTGTTTTACTCATTTCCTCTGATTTTTTTTTTTAATAGTTTTTTTTTTCTTAATTTTTCTGGCTATCTAATTCTCTATAAGACAAACAAACATTAGCAAAACTCCTCTGAAACACCTCTGAAAAAATTCAGATATTATGACTGTTTATGGGCATATACAGTATCCTTTCACTTGCACTGGAAGGATAGAATTTTTTTTATTGTTATCCTTTTTTTTTGGGGGGGGGGGGGGGGGGAAATCTTGCTTTCTCACAGTTCTTTATGTTTTATTCATCTTTGCTACCTGTCAAAATATTAAAGGAAAAGTTTGAAATTTTATTATGAGCTTTTACCTCATTGTCATTATACCCAGGTGAGTACTTTGAAACACAGCAGCTAGTGAATAAACTCCTCCCAGTATTTCCACAGGTTGATTAAGTTCATTTTCTGGAAACAGAAGTCTTTCACACCAGTGAAGAATTTTGCAACTTCTGAGGTAGTTTTATAAAACAGTTTTTATTTATGTCTGTTTTAATCTCACTCCAAGTATTTTCTTGTACGTTTTTAGGTATCTGAATAATTTTTGTTGGAGTAATGAAATATATTTAAGAACAATATTAAGTAAAAGAACTAATGCTGCACAGTCTGAAGTCATATAAATGCTACTGTTTAGGCTGGCAAAAGAAGTATGAATCTCAAAAGTAAATTTTTGTTTGGGGATATTTCTTGTACAAAATACAATTTGTTACACTACTTTTTCTTCCTTCAATTTAAAGGAAAACTTGCATTTTATTGACCAAAATAATTTGCATAGAGTTTATCTCAAGCATCTGAATGACTTTTGCTTTTGCTTTAAGCTTTTGTTTGCTTAAGAAATATTAGTGCTGAAAGCCACATGATTACAGATTTGTATAGATGTAATCTCTTTTTGTAGAAACCCTCTGTATTTTAAATGAGAATTATGGTTGTTTTTGGCAGCATCATCTTTATTCCCGAGGGCTGATGCTCTGATACCACATTTCCTATTTTGTCTGGTGTTTTGATAAAGTTAAGGAAGTACTGCAGAAAGAAAATGCAATTACAGCTCAAGAAGAAAAAGCGACTATGTAGATGGTCAATATATTTGCACTGTACTCTACATCAGCACTACGTGTGGGGCAAAGATCAACAGTGATGTACCTGTAAAAAACTGCTTGAAAGCCTCATCATACTTTCTTTCAGCCTTTTACCTTTTGAAAGATTTGAAGGCTAGTTATACTACGCATTTTTATATTATTATTATTTATACTATTATTGACATCTTTCTTCAATAGAGATGGCTTTATCTAAGGTATTTCTAAGAATTTATGATCTCTAAAGGTTGGAATCAGAGAAATGTAGGGCTTGGAAAGACATGTGGAATTACTTTTCTAGTTGTATATTAAGACAGGATCAAGTGAACCGATATTTTCTCTGACAAGTCTGTCTAACTTGTTCTGAAAAACCTCCATAGATGTGGAGATTCTACAAGGTCTCTAAGAACATTGTTCTAGTGCTTTAGAATAACCCATAAAGGTGGAAAAAAAAATATATTAGAAAGATGTCATCACAGCAAAAGCATATTGAAATGAAAGCTTATACAAGGGGCAAAGTAACTGTACAGTGATTATTCAGTAGTTTAAGCTATAAAGTGAAAAGAGACAAACAGGAAAAACAAAACAAAACAAAAAATCAACCAGAAAACAAAACACACACAAAAGATCCCGACCTTATTAAAGTAAAATATAAATAGACATGTAAAATAAAATATAACTCTGTAAGAGAATATTGGCAGAACACGGTAAGAGAATATTGGCAAGGAAGACAAAGTTAAAGATAAATACATGCAATTGTACTTTATTTGACCAGAAATACTCAGATTCTTAGGAATAATTTTTCACCTGAAATACCATCCTTAAGACTGTAGATTGCCCTTTAAAAGTAGAACTACTAATTCAGTGCAAAGGAGAAAATACTGCCTACTAAATCACTATTGCTATTTCTTGTTCCAACTATATTTTCATGGAAGCTTTCCATTCAAGCTGACCTCAACCCCCACCAAGCAACTCACAGTCAGAATCACAGTCAAAGCCAACGTAAGTAGGAGCCTTATGAGTACAAATTCACAGAAATTGAAGTAATTAGTTGCAATTAACAATTTGAAAGCAATTATCAGTTCTATATTCTGTTAACAGCAAAAATGTTTGGAGACGATTGTGGTTACTTATTGCTGGGAATTTGACGTAAAATTCAAAATAAACGTAAATCAATGTCTTTTTTGAACAAGTTTGATACATACATAAGGACACAATTAAAGATGACTTGCTAGCAGACCTGTAAATTATAGAACAGATTCAGAAAGACTGACTGTGTGTAAAATCAGTGAGGTTGAAATTTTGAGGTCTAAATTTAAGGATGCCATCCAAACCAACCCTAAGCGATAGTGTCTACCATACATTATAGACAAATAACACAACTGACTTTGAAGAATTCTTCAGATGCATAATTTTAGGAATTGTGAAGCCAAAAATTGAAACTCTTTGGGTGCAATTCTAAGTGGACTAAAAGGAAAAGAGAGTTCATAGTTACTCTACAAACTAAAACTTACTGACCCTACCTATTTTCATATACCCAAAAGGAAGCCATTATTTTTTTCCAGATCTATATTAATACCACAATGATACAAAAATAAACTTTATCCCCCCTCCCCCTACTTCTTATAATACTTATAATATTCATGCATCTACCTAAATATGAAAATACTTGATAAGAACTGAACACTGATAAAAGTTGCTTCTGGGATGTACATTTTGATGAACACTTAAGGATAACATTCAAAATATTGAATGAAATACTTGAAAATATACAATATGTTTGTATATTAATCTCTTCAAATCTTTTCCTAACTTTGAGATATTGAAATCTTCAAAACTGAGGAAGACTATACATTTATTGTAAAAATTGCATTAGCATGTGTGTACTGAAAAAAAGCATAAATATCCAGAGCGTTCTTCACCTTCCTTGACATTACACACCTCGTATTTCTTTTTAACAGACACAGAAGTATAAATAAGCATATTGCAGATTTGAATGTACTTTGGCTGGAAATGTTGTTACATTTAAACATAAATTTCAGATCTGTCACATTTTCAGTTCATATATTTGACATCCTCTCTCATACTAAAACTGATCTACTGATGTAATAACAAAGCATGGACAAAATTTAGTATAGCATTCTAAAGGAGATTAGCATTCTCTTTGACTCGAGAAAAAAATAGTTTTCAGGTTCACAATATTTAAAGAAGAAAAAAAATTTTTTTGTTCTTACTGTTACATAGTACAAAGTCTGTGAAGGCTCAAAAATATACAACAGAAAAAGAGTCAAATTTCTTAAGATTAATAAGATTAATTCAAAGATTAATAAGATTAACACCTACACTGAAGTTTGTAAAGACAAGGAGAGTCACTGGGCATCCAAAAAGCTGTTTTATTTAAGATTTCTCTAGCGCTATATCTCTGTTGTTGGGTTTTTTTCCCTATTTATTTATTTATCTATTTGTCTATTTATTTCTTTATTTATTACCAGAATGGACCTCAGTTCTGTCTTCCCCTTAAATTCTCTTGCTGTTATCCTTCCATATGTAGAAGTTTGTTGTTTAGATCCCTCAAACTCCAAATCTCAATTGCCACAGATGGCCCCATGGCTTAAAAATATGTATCCTTTCTAAGAGTTTCCCTTTCTAAATGCTCTATTCTACTATTTGCCTGTTTAGGATCTCACAGAATATAACAGAGTCTGTTTGGCTGATCTAATCATGCATCATTTAAAAGGAAAAGAGTACTCCAGTGTTATGAGTACGAATACCTCAGAACTACATAGGCCATCTGCCTTTATGCATGTCTGATGTAGTGTAGAAATACTGGAGCTGTCCCTGAAAGAAGTATAGAAAGCCTCCTTATGTCCTTTATAATAAAAAATCTGATACACAATTAACTTAGCCAGTTGTCATTC
This sequence comes from Lagopus leucura, assembly GCF_019238085.1. Lineage (NCBI taxonomy): Eukaryota > Metazoa > Chordata > Aves > Galliformes > Phasianidae > Lagopus > Lagopus leucura. Next base: position 22,037,821 of record NW_024962262.1, read on the forward strand.
CACCTAACTGTTGAGGTGAGGTTACATTACAAAGATGTTGTGGAAGGCAATGTCAAATGACTTGCTGAAGTCAAGATACTCAACTGCTCTTCTACCTTGCTGTTCATGACATTATAGAAGGCAAGAAATTGGTAAAGTATGATTTTCCCTTGATTAATCCATGTTGGCTACTCTTGATAACATTCTTTTCTTCCACTTGCTAATATATAACATCCGGAATAATTTGTTACATCACTTAGAGATCATTGTGAGTGAGATTACATGGCATGTGCAAGACAGTCAGGGAATCAGGCCCAGACAGCATGGATTCATAAAAGGCAGATCCTTCATGACCAGTCTCATCTTCTGCTATGAAAAGATGGTCCAACTGTTGGACGAGGGAAAGGCTGTTGATGTAGTCTACTTAGACTTCGGCAAAGTCTTTGACATTGTCTCCCAAAATTTTCTCCTGGAGAAGCTGTCAGCTCATGGCTCAGGCACGTACACTCTTTATTCTCTTAATGTACTCTCAGTACACTTTTTACTGAGTAATATCATTGTGTGACAGAAGTGGGGCTGACTGGCCTGTAGTTTCCCATTTCCTCCTTCTTGTACTTTTTGAAGACTCTAATGACATTGGCTATACTCCAGTTCTCAAACATCTTTCCCATTTTTTAGAACCTTTCAAAGATGACAGAGAACAACTTGGCAATTACTTCTGCCAGCTCTCTCAGTACTCATGGGTGCACCCTGTTGGGGCCCAAGGATCTATATGCATTGATTTTGTCTAGATGATCTCCGGCCAGTTCTTCAATCAAGGTGAAGTCTTCCTTTCTCTAGATTCTCATTTCCCAGGGTCTGGAATTCCTAAGAGTTGTGCTTAGCAATAAAGTTTGAAGCAGAGAAGGCATTCAGTAATTCCACCTTCTCAGTATCCTTTGTTACTACTTAGTTCTTTCCCACTGGCAGAAATGTAGTACAGTCTTGGGACCGGTGATCTTTAACATCTTTATCAATGACATTGATGACAGAATCGAGTGCACCCTCAGCAAGTTTGCTGATGACACCAAGCTGACTGGTACAGTTGACACAGTTGAAGGAAGGGATGCCATTAAGAGGGACCTCAACAGGCTTGAAAGGTAGGCCCGGGTGAACCTAATGAGGTCTGGAGCCTGCAGTACAAGAAAGACAGAGAGCTGCTGGACAGTGTCCAGAGGAGAGCAACAAAGATGATCAGGGGACTGGAGAACCTCCCCTACAAATACAGGCTGAGGGAGATGGGCTTGTTTAGCCTGGAGAAAAGAAGGCTGCAGGGTGACTCATTGCAGCCTTTCAGTACCTAAAGGGAGCCTACAAACAGGAGGGGAATCAACTCTTTGAAAGGGTAGATATTGACAGAACAAGGGGAAATGGTTTTAAGTTGAGGAAGATTTAGGTTGGATGCCAGGGGGAAGTTCTTTACAGAGTGTTGAAGTGCTGGAACAGGCTGCCCAGAGAGGTTGTGGATGCCGCATCCCTGGAGGTGTTCATAGCCAGATTGGATGGGGCCCTGGGCAGCCTGGTCTAATATTAAATGTGGAAGTTGTTGGCCCTGCCTGAGGCAGGGGAGTTGGAGATTCATGATCCCTGAGGTCCCTTCAAACCTGGCCATTCTGTGATTCTGTGATTCTGTGACTCAGTTAGGTACATTTGCTCACACCATTATTCCCTCTCATTTGTTTGTCTTTCCTCACATAAGCACCCTTAATTTTTATTGTCTTTGCTGGGTTTGTGTCTTCTTTTCTGTGATCCACCCACACCATGTTTTCTTTTCTAGAAAAGGGAAAGATTTCTCCACAAAGAAGTGTCACATTTCAAAACAAGAATTATAAGATTGTAGAAAAAAATGCTATGACTTGAGTCTGTATTACAGTTGTACTCCAGACTGACTTTTTTCAAAATTATAATGTCTTATTAATAGATTCTGATTTAAGACCTTCTCAATCAGAAATATGGGGTTATGTCATCCCTCATTCTCCTTTCTTTTGTCAGGTGTTTCACAAGATATGTATTAGCCAACTTATGTAGCCAAAGACTTTTCTACGCCAGTCTACTGCAGTTGGAAAAGCACTATATCACAATCTATCTGATCCTCACAGTTTCTGTCACTTTTCATTACAGAATTTATCAAAGCTTTAAATTCACATTCTCTACTTGAGACCTTTCATTGTCAGGGACAGAAGGCTTGGTTTTAAGAAAGTCTTAGTACTTTAGCTTTTGTCCTGTCTAGGACTCCAAGATGTAAGAGAAGAGACACTTTCAGAACATGATTACTTTGATAAAATATGGATGTCTTATCTTGGATGAAATCAACTGCTATCTAAAAGCTATTCCTCCCCTCATTGACTGAAGATGACTAGTTCAGATGTAGATGTCTATCTTGTATACATCCACATTTAGTCAATTAAATTGCAGTAGTGGAGACAGTATACATTTGAGAAAGTGATTTTGTTTTTTTGTTCGGTCAAATGTCATTTGACTCTCAAAGGTGCTTACAATCAATAAGCATTTCCACTTTGGAGTGCTATGGCTCTTGAGTTATTTCCTTACTGAAAATAATTCATAAATTTCAGCAGAAATACCAGGAATGAAAGTGGGAAACACATCACTTTCTTTGTTCCAAATGACTGTTAATTATGAAGAATTGGATCAGCCACCTTCCTGCTGCACGTTTTTCCATCTCCATGAATCTTACATTTATTTCAACTCTGACTATGATATGGTCCAGCTTCAAAGTGATGTTCAGCTAACTTTAAAACAGAAGCAATAATAAAACTAAGAAAAAGAACTACTTTTTCACCTAACACATAATTAAACTGTCAGATTTGTTTCCACAGAGTATCGTAGAGGCCAAAAATATAAGTGAATTAAAAAAAATTAGATGAATTCACAGCAGAAAATTTTATCATATATTCTTAGACATGGTGATGTGGACATAACCCGTGGCTTGGAAAACCCTGTGCAGTAGTTTGTTAAAGTTAAGGGATTTTTCAATTACACTTGCCCAATTTTAACTTTAATTTTCTTCTGACCACTGTTTCTACCCAATCTCTCAGGACAACATTTCACCTGAAGGTATTGTCAAACACATGCTTTCCCAAGATATAAGTGAGAACCATGTAAATCCAAGCATATTAAATAAAATAAAAATAAATAAATTAAACATACATACACACGCAAAGCAAACAAAAACAAACAAACAAAAAACCCAACAAAGATCAAGATGAGGTCAGAGTTATAAAGACCATCAGAGACACTAAATAGATCATTATGGTAGTTCACATAACTCCACAGAGAGAAACAAGGTAAGATGAATGGGATGCTGTCTTTCCCAAACAGATCCAACTTGGACTTCCACAGACTACAGCTCTTCAAGAACTGATCCAGTGTGGATCCATATCACAGGTCTCATTATCCTTCAAGAGCAACATAGGCAGCAGCTCCCCCAGACCTCCTCCTCTACCTTGGGTTCTTTCTCACTGGCTGCACCTCCCTCCCCAAAAACTGTTCTCGTGAGTACTCTCCATGGGATGCATCCTCCCTCCATCCACTTTTCTTCACCATGGTTCCTCCACTGACTGCATGTAGATATATTCTCCATGTTGTACCCTAGAAGCTGCAGGAAGAAAGCCTGCTCCATCATGGATCTCTTCTTGAGCAGCAGAGGAACTTCTGCTCTGGTGCTTAGAACACCTCTCCCTGCTACTTCTTCACTGACCTTGGCACCTGAAGAACTGTTCTTCTCTACATTTTCTCACTCCTCTCCTCCAGCTTCTTTTTTTGAATAGTTTATCCTTTCTTAAATATGCTCTCACAGAGGCACAACAAGCGTTACTCATTGGCTCAGCTTTGGCCGTTGGCAGGTCCCTCTTGGAGGCCATTGGAACTGTCCCTTATCCAAGGAACAGCATCTGGATTCTTCTCGGACAGGCCATCTCTGTAACACCCTTACTACCAAAACTTCACAGTATAAAACCCAATACAGTCCTCTAATTTTTGATGACCACTGCAAAGACAAAAAGTAACACGGCTGGGAAGTATCTGTTCAATTATATAGTACTGCTAAAACTTCTTATAGATGCCTAGATTTCCACATTCAGAGAACATGTTATTTGTAAGAGGTTTGCAATTTTTTTTTTTCATACCATTTGAAAAATGTACCCCTCTCTAAGTACTGGAGAGCCTAATAGTGAAAGTGTTGCCAAATGCTGCTGCGAAAGTAAGTGGAGCAAGTATAATTTTCCACAAGGGTAATGAGATCTGATTAACAAAGTTGTAAAGCTGCCACTAGTAAGCCAATATACAAAATTCAACAGAAATTGATTTAGTGCCCGTGTTCTTGCCTGCTGTTGACTTGGTTAGACTGTCAACTTGTCACTGACTTTTGTATCTTAAGTTAATTATGGAGGTTCATTCTTTCTCAATGGTGCCATCCTTAGGGCAACATACTAATTGATCATCAGTTGTTAATGATCACTAAGGATGAATCACACTAATATATCATTATCACTGTCACATGTGACTTTACAGATTAATTTCTTCAAAGACCTTAATTTCTAGCAAAGACCTTTGATGATGACATATCATTCAAAGGATAGTTTTGATATGAATGGGTCCTAGCCATAATGATACATTCAAATTTTATCTAATTTATCTGCAGCTTGATTTATATACCTCTAGGTAATATACCTAAATGACCAAAGAAAGTTTGTTTTGTTCCTGGAAAATCTGGACAAAAGTTATTAGAACTGTACTGATAAGTACTGATAAGCTTGTAATCAAGAACTATTTTCATTGTCATAGAATTAGTAAGAAGTTTGTTGAAACTATGATTATCCCCAAACTGTATCTCATGCTATTACTGGTATTTTCCATCTCATGTTGTTGTTCTACTACCTCTAATTGTTGCTTACATTAATTCTCACCACAGGTGAAGAGGCAGCAAAACCATATGAAGGGGATATCCTTCCTGAAACCAATGGGATGAGGCTCAACATGACTGTGGGAAATATGATCAAAATCAAGAATTTCTAATCAGGTGAAGATCTTCATGAAGCAGCAGTTTGTTCATTACTGCAATAACGGGTGCACACCCGCTACTGACAAGGGAGAAATTGTTCACCTTGTCAGTGAAATATGTATACCCTGGGTCCAACACAGATAATACCTTTCCTAGCACTCATTGATTGAGTGTCTCAGGCTCACAATCTTCCCGACACTCTTGCTACAATATAAGGTCTGTTACCAACTTATTGTTTTTAGATATGTTATGTACTTTTCTATGGAGATAGGAGGACAGTGCTTCCAAGAGTTAGCACATTCATTCTGTCCTGTGCTAGGCTCTCCCCACCCTGCATATTTACCTTAGTTTGTGCCAATTCTACCCAGTTTGGAACGCCCCAGTCTCAACTTTACTCCTTGTGAAAAACAACTTATCCTACACCACATACAGAAACACTGGAAATTTCCACTGCAAAAACACAATCTACCTCTCAAAAGACCATGTGCTGGGTCCTGCACTTAGGCCACAACAACCCTAGGCAATGCTACAGGCTTGGGGCAGAGTGGCTGGAAGGGAGTGTAGAGGAAATGGGTGTGGGAGTATTTGTCATTGCTTGGCTGAATATGAGCCAGCAGTGTGCTCAGATGGCCAAGAAGGCCAATGGTATCCTGTCTTGTATCAGAAATAGTGTTGCCAACAGGAGCAGGGAAGTGATCATGCCTCTGTACTCTACACGTTGAGTATTGTGCTCCATTTTGGGCCCCTCACTACAAAAAGAACACTGAGACCCTGGAGCATGTCCAGAGAAGGGCATCAAAGCTGGTGAGGGGTCTGGAGCAGAAACCGTATGAGGAATGGCTGAGGGAGCTGGGATTGTTCAGTCTGGAGAAGAAGTTCAGGGGTGATCTTACTGCTCTCTAAGCTACCTGAAGAGAGGTTGTAGTGAGCTTGGGGTCAGCCTCTTCTCCCATTTAATTAGTGATAGGACAAGAAAGAATGGCCTCAAGCTGCGCCAGGGGAGATATAGGCTGGGTGCTAGAAAATACTACTTTTCCGAGACTTGTCAAGCACTGGAATGGGCTGCCCAGGGAGGTGGTGGAGTCACTGACCTTGGAGATGTTCAAGGAATGTTTTGATGCTGTGTTGAGGGACATGGTTTTGTGAGAAATATTGATGATTGGTGGACGGTTGAGCTGGATGATCTTGTATGCCTTTTCCAATTGTGGTGATTCTATGATTGTATGAAATAGTTGTCTTATTCAGATATATCTTTGCATATTGTTTTCATGTGTTATAGTCAAATTTACATAATATAATATATATATATAATATACAGAGATTTTTTTAAAATTTTCATTTGTACTAACAAATGAAGGGCTGAAGTACATTTTTAAGGAGTAAAACTTTAAAAAGTCTAAGTTTGTTTTAATTAATTTTAAAAACTTCATTGTCCCATTGAACATACTGTAATGAAGTCTCAACTGATTTAGATAGATACAAAGACAGTTAATGAAAGAACAAATATAAGAAATTATGATTTGTTACTTTTTCTAAATCCCAAATTACATAGTATCTGAGAAATGAAATCTCTGTTACTATGCAAACTGTACTAACTGAAGTTTCATAGGCATTTACAGAAGTTTTATTAACAATCTGGGTGAATTCTTTCAAGAGACTGGAATTTTTGTCATGTCGGGCAAAGTCTAAATCTCTCAAAAGGACAGAAAAGAAGGCTGCCTTTTCTAACAATTTTTTTTTAAGGTACAAACTAACAAACAAACAAAAACTAACACAGTGATATTTTCTACTTGTGTATAACCAAGATGTTATAATTGCAATATAATCAAAAGAGTAAGG
>NW_024962262.1:22044707-22057742 GCF_019238085.1 Lagopus leucura
GTGTATAACCAAGATGTTATAATTGCAATATAATCAAAAGAGTAAGGCAAAGCAAACAGGGATCACAAAAAAGAATAAGTAGAAGAGCTTACCCTTGGGTTGAGCTCACTAGAAGATATCAAAGAGGAGGATCTCCAGAAGAGATCCTTCCCCTCTGGTAGCCAGCTCTTAAATAGGTCCAGGAGGGGTGGAGCCTGGCTCCACCCCTTCCGGTAGCACAGGTGAATTGCCTTCACCTGTGCTCCTCTGGCTGACTCATGGCTCACCTCAGGTGATCAATCAGAGGTTCAGGCCGTGACTCAGCAGTTGCCATACAACTTGTTTCCTGAGATATTTCAAAGAGCTTCATGAAAGGAAAAATCTAATGCTGTAGAACCATGACGACCTGGCTGGCTGGATGGGGGAAGAGCAGTGGATGTAGTCTACCTTGATTTCAGCAAGGCATTTCATACTGTCTTGCACGACATCCTTATAACAAAGCTGAGGAAGTGTGAGATAGATGAGTGGACAGTGAGGTGGGTTGAGAACTGGCTGACTGGCAGAGCGCAGAGGGTTGTCATTGGTGCTGCAGAGTCTGCCTGTAACTAGCGGTGTTCCTCAGGGGTCAGTGCTGGGTCTGGTCTTGTTCAACATCTTCATCAGTGACCTTGATGAGGGGATAGTGGCCACCCTCAGCAAGTTTGCTGATAATACAAAACTGGTAGGATTAGCTGACACACCTGAAGGCTGTGCTGCCATTCAGCGAGACCTGGACAGGCTGGAGAGCTGGGCAGTAAGAAACTGGATGAGGTTTAACAAAAGCAAGTGTAGAGTCTTGCATCTGGGGAGGAATAATTGCATGCACTGGTACAGGTTGGAGGATGACCTGCTGGAGAGGAGCTCTGCAGAGAGGGACCTGGGTGTCCTGGTGGACGACAGGTTGGCCATGAGCCAGCAGTGTGCCTTTGTGGCCAAGAGGGCCAATGGCATCCTGGGATGCATTAAAAAGAGCGTGGCCAGCAGGTCGAGGGAGGTGATCCTCCCCCTCTACTCTGCCCTGGTAAGGTCTCATCTGGAGTACTGCGTCCAGTTCTGGGCTCCCCAGTACAAAAAAGACAGGGATCTCTTGGAAAGAGTCCAGCGGAGGGCCACAAAGATGGTGAAGGGCCTGGAGCATCTCTCCTATGAAGAAAGGCTGAGTGAACTGGGTCTGTTCAGCCTTGAAAAAAGAAGGCTGAGAGGAGACCTGATCCAGGTCTATAAATATCTAAGGTGTAGGGGGCAGAGTGGTGAGGCCTGACTTTTCAGCAGTGTGTGGAGACAGGACAAGGGGAAATGGCCAGAAACTTCAGCATGGGAAGTTCCGCACAAATGTTCACAAGAACTTCTTTATGGTGAGCGTGACGGAGCACTGGAACAGGCTGCCCAGGGAGGCTGTGGAGTTTCCTTCTCTGGAGATGTTCAAGACCCACCTGGACACCTACCTGTGCAACCTGGTGTAGGAAATCTGCTTTGGCAGGGGGGTTGGACTCGATGATTTCTGGAGGTCCCTTCCAACCCCTACGATTCCGTGATTCTGTGACCTCTGAAATGCAGGAAATCACCTTGAAATATACTCTTCTCTGCTCAGTGGTTAATTCTGGAAGATAAAACATTGCTCCAAGCAACAGGATATGACCTCTGATAATGTCATTGTGTCAAAAGAAGACATGTTAGGCAGATAGGCATACATTTTATAAAAAAAGATGGTAAAAATAACATGCAAGAGGATTTACCTATTTGAAGTCAAAATGAACTTCATCCACATGTGTATGAGACTTAGAGGGCTTATCTAACACCTTTATATATTCGGTAAAAAAACTTCATTTTTTTTCATTTTCCAGAAGGAAAAAGGAATAAAACAAATATTAAAAAAATTGTCTGTTCAGATGAAATTTCCCTGTTCACACAATCACAGAGTGGCCTGGGTTGAAAAGAACCACAACGATCATCTAGTTTCAACCCCCCGCTATGTGCAGGGTCACCAACTACTAGACCAGGCTGCCCAGAGCCACATCCAGCCTGGCCTTGAATGCCTCCAGGAGTGGGTCATCCACAACCTCTCTGGACAACCTGTTCCAGTGCATCACCACCCTCTGTGTGAAAAACTTCGTCCTAATATCCAATCAAAGCCTTCCCTGTCGTAGTTTATAACCATTCCCTCTTGTCCTATCACTACCCACCCATGTAAACAGCCATTCCCCCTCCTCTTGATATGTTCCCTTCAAGTACTGGAAGGCCACAATGATGCCTCCCCAGAGCCTTCTCTCCTCCAAGAGAATTTTCTCATATTTATTAGGTTTTACTGATTCAAAGTAGGTTTATTTTTTACAATAAGCAGCTCTCTGATAGAAGGAAATGAAAGCTAATATTTGTTCCAGTGAGAAATAAATCTTTCTGGAACAGAAACAAATTGAGACAAACTGTGAAAACACAATAAAATTGAGGTTAAATATTATTGCAATGAGGTGCTCTGTATTTTAAAGGCATATACTAAAACAAGTGATTTCATATTTTTAACCAGATTTGAGAGTACTGTTTTATGAACAATAATGCAGACAACTTAAGGTGGAACAATAAATGAACCAACCTGACAAATATAACCCCATTAAAACAAATTGAAGGGAAAAAAAATTAAAACTAAAAACAACAGTTCGCTCCCCTCTGGAAAAGAAAGTCAGCAGTGATGATTTTCAGGTAAACAGAAGTACTGCATGTTATAATGGAGAAGGATTTACAGGCAGACTCTTGCAGCTGTGTTTCTGTTATCAGTTTTATAAATTGTTATCTAATCAGTCTGCAATTTTATTTTCAAAACACAATCCATACTTACTGAACCTGAAAGAACATTTTACAGAATTGTAATAATCATGGGATAACCCTACTTAAAAAAAAAAAAAAAAAAGAAAGAAAAGAAAAATAAAGATAGTAAATGGCAAATTACATAAAATAATACTTCCATAATTTATGCTTTTATTATCGCTGTAAATATGTATCTAAATCATACCTATTAAATCTGCAAACTTACAGGAAAAAAAAACACAAATTTCAAACTGAAATCCTGAAATCTGTTCTCAGTTACAATATTTTAAACACTTTTCATAGAATCATATTGAGTTGAAAGGGACCTCTGAGGGCCATCCAGTCCAACTTTCCTGCAATGTACAAGGACATCCACAGCTTTTCATTTAAATCACTTACATTGCTAGCAGCATCTAGTGACAGAAATATCATGTAAATTATTTGTTATGACTACCTTTAGGCATGACATGCTAGTCCCCTCTTCAGTGCATTCTAAGTTTTCAGTTTACTGGAGTAAACTTACAAATATTACTATTTATTTATTTATTTAATTTATCAATATTTTTTGTATTCATAATGGCTAAAACCAGAGTTGAATTTGGAAGAAAATAAAATAAAAACTACAAAAATCTGAAAGTATTAATACATTTGATCAATGTTTTTTTTTCATTCTGGAACCCCCCCCCCCCTTTTTTTTTTTTTTTTTTCCTTTTTTCTTGCTCTAAAATCTTAATTCTTACAGGTTTAGAAACAGGAAAAACATGTAATAGAATGGTTTTTCTTTTTTCTTTATTTTTTTTAATGAATTTCACTGAAATATGAAATGGAGGGAAAGATCAATAAATTTACAATTTGCAGATATTTGGAATTCTGTGTTGTTTGTTTTTTTTTTTTTTTTACTAAAGGAAAAGTACCTACACTCAATCAGCATAATTTCATTTATGTAAAATAGCACAACTTTTCTAAGTAGAGATAAACCCAGGTACACTGAAAAGAAGGAAAAAAAAAGCTTTAAATAAAGGCCAGTGAAGAATCAAGCAAAGTGGTAGTTAAAAACAGTGCACAAGACAGGAATTATGCCAAATCATCCAATCTTACAGATTTACTGAAGTAAATTTTAGAAAATCATGTCAGACCTGCTTTTATTTCTGTACTTGAAGGGAGTGTGTGAATGGGGAAAGAGGAGGAATGATTGTTTACATGAGTGGATAGTGATAGGACAAGAAGGAATGGTTATAAATTAAGACAGGGAGGTTTAGGTAAGATGTTAGGAGGAAGTTTTTCATACAGAGGGTGGTAACACACTGGAACAAGTTGCCCAGAGAGGTTGTGGATGCCTCACCCCTGGAGGCATTCAAGGCCAGGCTGGATGTGGCTCTGGGCAGCCTGGTCTAGTGGTTGGTGACCCTGCCCATGTTATGGGAGTTGAAACTCGATGATCATTGTGGTCCTTTTCAACCCAGGCCGTTCTATGGTTCTATCATTCTGTGATTCTATGACTCTGTGATTTCTTGTATACTTCCTTTTCGTAGAATCAATAAGACATTTATGTTTTAACTTAATCAGAATCAGACCCATGCAGACCTCCTGTTACCTTTGCCTGATTATTTGCTCAACTAGATCATAGAATCATAGAATGGCTTGGGTTGGAAGGGATCCCAAGGATCACTAAGTTCTAACCCCCCTTGTCACAGGCAGGGCCACCAACCTCCAGATCTGGTATTAGACCAAGTTATCCAGGGCCCCATCTAAGCTGGTCTTGAAAACCTCCAGAGATGGAGCATCCAGACTCTTCTGAGCAGCCTGTTCCAGCCTATCGCCACTCTCTTTATGAAGAACTTCCCCCTGACATCCAATCTAAACCTTGGACCATTCTTGATCCCTAAAAATCAATGACCTGCTTCATATACTTATAGGACTGCCCTTGGGACTGTTCCATATTGCTCCTTGAAAAGGAGGAAGTCTGCTTTACTGAAATTCAGGACTGAGATCCTATTTTTTGCTTTGCTCTCTCCCTTTCAGAATATTTCTGAACATAATCTTCTGCTAGATACAAACAAAGTTGTTTCAGACCTTTTCATCTGTGACAAGTTCTTCCTTCATGATAAATATGAGGTCCAGCAGAATGACTCCTCTCATTGTGTCTTTGATCATCTTTGTCAGAGAGTTGTTATCAATGCACTCCAGAATCCTTCTAGACTGCTCACAGTCTGAAATATATAAGGCACAATGTGTTTACTTATAGTCACAAACATACAAAAATGAAACCAGAGCAACACTGTTTAATCTAGAAGAATTCTACTAAACCAGAGCTGACCTCAGAAAAGCAAAATCATTTGTAATCATAAATCCTCTTGAATCCAGACAAACCATTATTAATAAATTCAAGTTAGTTCAACAAAATGGAATACAGACTAGTCATGTTTGTAATTGAATGAAAAACAAGAAGAAATGTAATGGCTGAAAAAATTGCTGACGTAGGCACTTTTATCTTCTATGCGGAGAAAAAACAGCAGACACAAATCTCAAGCTTTGAGTCATCTGCTAATGTCAATAAAACATAGTTGTTTTTGGGTGGAAACATAAACTCCAGATACCTAAGCCCCAATTTTTCTGTTATCAGCATTACTCTAACACGGAAAGACGACTACCATCTATCTTTCTCCCTCTCTTCTTGGGGCGTGACACAGTGAACCCTGAAGATTTGTCTGGTGCATCATGAAGATACTTTCAATGGCTGGCCTTATAGGCCATAAAGGAGTTAAAGCACAATTAGCACACTCTCGTCAGTTCTTCAGCTAGTTGAGGAAATGATGATGCCTCAGAATTCCATGTATCCACAGGGAAATTTTTTCCCCTGTAATGATAGACCTGTGGATATAAAAAAAAACTATGAGTTGCTCCAAAAGTAATGCCTCCTATTTATTTTTGTGAAATATACAACAGCTGCAGAGAGGTCAACACTGTTTGTTAAAGCAGATCAGCTACAGAATACTACTTTTCAACATAATCACCAGCAATGAACAAGAACCTGCGTATAGCACTTATCAAATCTTCACGGCCATCTGGAACATGGCTTATCTTTCACATTGCTGTCACTGCTACTGAAATGCATCATCTACCACCTCACTGTGCTCACATACACTGTTTGGTCTCCATAAATGTTCAGAAAATGTTGATGAATGTCAATGGGTGCAATATTTTCCTCAGCTGCTCCTCAGACATCTTGCTGTCTAGACCTTTCATCACCTTCTTATCCCTCCTTTGGATACTTTCTGATAGCTTTATGTCCTTTTCATCTTGTAGCCCCCAAACATGCGCACAGGCAAGTCTGGACTAACAGATATTCTGCACCATACCAGATCTTCCTGGAGCTTTTCTTCACATTGTTTTGTTAGTTAGTGTGCTTTTTCTTTTTGAAGGTCTTTTAGTTTGTGTCACAATATTGAAGAATGTGAAATATTATAATTATATAAAGCATTATGAACATTGTCTTTAGTGTGATAAATTAGAGTTAATAACTATCAACCTATGAATAGTATATTTCAAACTTTATTTTAAATGGAATTTTAGAGTAGTTATGGTTAACTTAGCTTTCATTTTGAAGAAATGGAATTCATACATAAAATTCTAAGTACATAAAGTATGATGTCCAAATTTTGGGTAGTTACCCTAATCTCCCGTTGTAATCAATCAATAAGATAAAATGAATCTATGCAGTTTCTGATAAATGAACATGTGTAGCTTCTATATAATTATAAAATCTGTGTCAAAATTGATAGAAAGTTCTGTTTTCAAAGGAATATGTTCAGCTGCTCATCTATTGCCATAAGAAATTTCCTAAGCATCCAAGTCATCCACAAAAATCTCACACATGGATTGTGGAGCAATTGCATCTTCTATATCAACAGCCAGAGGTTAGACATGATAATCAATGTAGCTAAACAAATTTGAAGATAAAAAAAAAGTTGAAGGTTTAATTATATGGACAAATAATCAGAATGCAAAACCCTGTCCTCTTACGTAGGTGTCATAGCCAGGAAGACAGTTTGGAACACATAGTAGCACGGGGATTTTGATAGTAGAACGATAATTGATAAAAAAGGAGATACTAAAGCTAGAAAAAACTAGAAAACTACAAAAATTGTTTGAACAGATGGCCACATACGATTTACTAGAAGCTTAACATGCCTATTTTTAGAACACCCTCTATAGGGAACGTTTGTAAACAATAACCAGACTCAATAGTGCATGAATGAAAAAATTGAAAAAATCAATAGTTAATTGGATTTACTAAAGCAATAAGAAAAAACTGAGGTTTTTCTTTCTGTTTCTAAATAAATATTTTCTGAGTTGTACTTTTTTTTTTTTAATCTGTGATGAAACTGTATTATGATTAAGTGATAGATGAAAATTTTGAAATCTCCACTGTATAACTACTGTGGCTAAATACATCTGAATTCTGCAGTAATTTTAGTGCAATTTTAAAAATTGTAATTTTATAATATTTTGACAAGTTGCAAATGTGAAGAAAATTTATAAAATATAATACTTTTCTTGTGTAAAATTTAATGAGACTCCAGTCTAATTTTGAAATAATAGTGTAGCGTTAAGTATGCAATTCTTGGTGAATGAGTCATTTATAACAAAAATTGCAATGAGCTGCACACTTTGAGCAGTTTTGTTCACGCTTTTCAGGAGAAAATATAACAGAATTGCCTGTACTCACTAGATTAAAACTAGCACAGTTACATCCGTGCTATAGAAAGACCCACAGGTTACTTTTTAAATTTTGAGTGTAGATATGCAGAGAGGGAATCACAGAATCACAGTATGACTGAGATCAGAAAGGACCTCCAGAGGTAAATTGCTCCAGCTCCTTAAGAACAATTGCTCAGGACTGTGTTCAGGTGAGTTTTGAAGATCTCTGAAAAAGAAGATACCACCACTTCTCTGGGCAAGCTTTTGCAATGTTTCATCAGCTGCACAGTAAAGAAGTACTTCTTTATGTTTAGTTTGAGCCTTTTACATTCCAGTTTGTGCCCATTTATTCTTATCTTGGCGCTGAACACCACTGAAAAGAGCCTGGCAGTGTCTTCTTTTCACTCTTCCTTCAAGTTTTTACAGACATTTGAATTTCCACCTGGGAAAATAAATTCAAGTTAACTAAAACTGTGAATCTAAAGTAGATTATGTAAACTTGACTAAGCTCATATGAAAAGAAATTTGATTTCTCTAAATTTATGAAGTATCTTATATAATCCACTATAAAAATATAACAAAATTATCTGGTGTTGTTTAGTTACTTTACTTTTAAATTTAGTTCAAGATTTTTTTTTTTTTCTCATTTTGTTTTGTTCTGAGAAATCCCAATTGCTCAAGCCTTTAAAGCTAAAGAAAAATAGCATTCAATAAAGAATACTTTAGACGTCTCAGATAAACTGTGTCTGTGTGCATACATCTACAGAGATAGATACATATAGACACCAAGCTGCGGCATAGGAGATTCAGGCTGGACATGAGGAAGTATTACTTTTCAGAAAGGGTGGTCAGGCACTGGAATGGACTGCCCAGGGAGGTGGTGGAGTCACCGACCCTGGGGGTGTTCAATGAAAGGCTGGATGTTGTGTTGAGGGACATGGTTTAGTGGGAGCTATTGGTAATAGGTGAACGGTTGGACTGGATGATCTTTTAGGTCTTTTCCAACCTTGGTGATTCTATGATTCTATGATTCTATGATTCTGTATCTACAGAGATGTGACATGTTTGTCTAAATATAAGTACTTGTTATCAATCAGCATTAAATTTTAAACACAAGATAGCAAAATACTGATCTGAGAAAGCTTTACTTGATTCCCTGGAAAAATAATCACACAGTTTAAACAATGACTAGCTAGGAATGTCCTGCAATGAATATTTATTTACATTTTTTCTAAATCACAGCAAGAGAATTACAGCACATCTTGCTAAACTATATAGCATTTCACTTACATTTTGTGTCCTTCAGTAGATTTAAAGAAATGCTTTATGTAACCTGTAACACTGAATTTTTATGCATAGCAAACAAGGCTGAACAGTTCAAGATCAAAGAATAGCACTGACTCTGTATCAACAGGTAGATTCAAAATAGTTATATTACAATCAAATTTATTATTAATTGTGTTATCAAATCAAATTATATTAAAATAAAATAAATTCCAGGCTTTCTGATCCTTATATTTTTCTCATCTACTCTTAAAACAGATGTTTTGAGAATTGAGGCCTTATGATCAGATTTGAGGTTGTTATCAGGTACCAGGTCATTGTCTTAAAATACTTACTGTGTTCTACATAGGAAACAAATTTTGAATGATGCACTCTAATACTATTTTTTAATCGAGATTCCTGATACTGGTAACAGTGGAGCCTGAGCTATATTTGAGTGTTTCTATCTACGTGGGTCACTCCAAAAGTAGTGCCTCCTATTTATTTCCATGGAACACTACAAATAAAAAGAGCACAATAACAGTAGAGCAAAGTTTCGGCATGACATGTTTCTAAAAAACTGTATGGCTCTCCAGAACATGGTTTGTCTTTCATTTTGCTGGCACCTTGGCTGAAATGTTCTACCTACTGTTAGCACACAATATTAGAGGCAATTGTTGGTGGTACAGCAGTAGAGATTGAACTTTCCCAGCAATATTGTTACATTTTGTTGCTCTGCAGTTTGACAAAACGGAAGTGTGTATGAAGCAAAAGTGTGTCATTGGAATCTTCCATGTGGAAGACATTGCACATTCTTTGACTCTTGCTGAACATCTGTGGAGAACAAACAGTGGATGGAAGCACAGTGAGGCAGTAGTGATACCAATGAAAGCAGCAGTGAAAGACAAGCCATATACCAGATGGCCATGAAGATTTTTACAAATGCAATATGCAGGCTCTTGTGCATCGCTGGCAAAATGCACAGCTAATAGTGGTGGCTATGTTGAAAAACAGTGTTCTTAGCTGAGATTTTGCTCTATAATATGGTGTTGTCCTTTTTGCAGTTGTACTTTCCATGGAAATGTATAGGAGGCATTAATTTCAAACAATATGTGTAATAAATTCACTATATATATCAATTTCTAATTAATTATAATTTCTTCATTTTCTGTAAATAACCTTTTAAAATAAATGCTGATTGGGATGTTCATATGTATTTTATTTGTATGTAATTAATTGTATAGGCATTTTATTTTTATTAAAAGATCTTTGCAATGTTTTAGGTCTGGCAATCTCTCTTTTTAAATAATCAGTTTACATTCACTTTTAAATGCAGTATGATTGGTATTTCATTTGGACTGATATAGCTTGTTCCAAGTTTTAACTTCAGATATTTGTTATATGGAAGCTCTTGATTATTTATTTATTTATTCTGTTTCACTAAGAAAAACAGATACTGAAGTGCTAGCTTAAATTTTCTGTTCGTTTAGTGGTTAATCATAAACAGTACAGATTTAACATACATTTTTAATATCTGAATACTCAATGCTGTAAAACGTACATAGCTAGATATCTACCACAATAAATAGACATATGGAAAAATCATGGTCTGGCTTCAAGGAGTAGTGCCACAAAGGTTGTTCTGCTGCAGTTCTGCTGGGCAAGTTTAAAGACCACAGAGAGATAGTTCTCAGTTCAGATTTGAATAATATTTTTGAGATAAGGTTGTTTTTGCAAGCAAAACATTTAAACTCCTATCCTTGTACTAATTATTTACAATATTATTCTTGTCTCATCCACTGCAAATCACAACACTATACAAAATCTTTATGCAGTGACCATATCCTTGAGTGTATTAATTCCTTTGAAACTTGATATTCCCTGACTTTCTCCAACAAAAGAGCTTAGCCCCTTCAATATCTTTGTTATTCTGTTTCTTCTCTTATTCATTTTTATTAAACTAGCTCTAATCTTCAGCTGATTGTTCTCAATTTCTCACTACTACTATAAATAAATAAATAAATAAATAAATAAATAAATTCCTTCAAGTTTTAGATGTTATTCATATGTTCCAGAAAAACAAACAAACAAACAAACGAAAAAAGCCAAACACCTCTTTATTTTTCCCTGATCTGCCATAAAAAGTCTTGACAACATGTAGGCTGCTTGTTTGATGACATCACATGCTTAATATGGTCTCTGTCTATGTGAAACAAAGTGGTAAAACTCTGCTTGAAATCTGTAAACTTGTAAGACAATGAAGCACTCTTTATTTCTGCATTTGTACATTATCTAGTCCTATGTGGTCTAAGCCAAGAAAGTGAAATTAATACTAAAGAAAAAAAATAACTAAGAAAGTAACTACATGGCTCATAAACACTGTGTCTTTGATTTCTACCAAAAAGCCGTGATTTTAGAAAAGTGTGACCCTACACTTTGAGTATTGGAGAGCAAGGCACCCTAATTGCTTGGAATAGGCAATTATTTTAAGTTGGAGCATCAGTCTGGAAAAATAAATGATATTTCTTGTCAAAAGCTTATTATTTGTTATTTTACCAAAATGCTTCAGTGTAAGAAGAAAGAAACAATAAAATATTTAAATTGCATCTTAATTTGAAAGAATTTAGATCATTGCAAGTTGGTGAATTTCACAGCTAAAAAGCAGATCCACTTATTTGCCAAGAAAATTGACAAAAAAATCATAGCATTTATTCTAGTGCAATGGGCCATCAAGTAGGGAGTATTTCATCTAATTCTTATAACACAGTTAAACAACATAATCAGCAGAATTCATACATTCTGTTCAGTTTATACATGGCAGAATTTGGTTCCAAAGAACAGTGTTCTACTATAGCTTCAATCAAATTTGAAGGTATTTCTAAGTTTCCTATTTACATTATTTTTAAATTGAACTCATATTTCCTCAAACAAAAATATATCTAAAATGCTGAAGGAAACCCACAGGTTATATGTTTATGCTTAGAAACTTCTCAGTAAGCCACCTAGGAGGAAATTTTTTCTGTAATCTGCACATCCAAGAGGAAAATGAAAATTTTAACTTCTCTTTCCACATTTTCAATTGTAAACCATCACATACTCTTTTCCTAACTTTTTCTCTTTGCAGAATGATAGTTTTCTTAGTAATTCTTTTTCAGTATTTTATTTTCACTACCTCATAATTTTTCCAGCATCTTGACCTCTATTTTAATTCATTTTTCCAGAAATCAGGTTCCACAATTCTTTTATGCACTGGACAAAAAAAAGCATTTTATTTGTATTTATTCGTGATGCTATTTATCTCTGAAAATCTCAAAACAGTGCTTAAGAGTTTGAAAATGATATGAAGTTATACCATTCAACAGCACAATGTGAGCATGAGTGAATTAAAATATTAGCACATAAAAACTGTTGGTTTTGTTTCTGTTTGATTTTGATTCATTCTTCTGAATTAAAAACAACACAAAAGGAAAATGTCAGGCAGTCTTGTTTTTAGAGGACTTATGCATAGTAAAAATTTTATACTGACTGTAAAAAACAATGCAATGTATTGTGTAACATAGCAACATCGTACACACAGTTTGAACAGAAATATTCATACATCATTCATATTTTGATTACACTCTAAACGCTGACAAGGTACTACATCTATGAATAATGCAAAGAAACTGAAAGAACAGGTGTTTTGTATTCCATTCTGACTGTTTTTTTTCAGTCAAAATGATTTAACAATGTGAAACACATGCCATTGATGGAATATGATTAGAAATACATTGTGTTCTTGACAGTTAACAATTATTCTTCTATGCATTAGTGGTGCAGTCACAGCAGCTGTAAAAGCTAAACGTCAGGTATCTCCAAATCTCCAAAAATATAAGATTACAGTCATTTCAGTAACACCTTATGCTTCTGATTCTAAGAGAATAATACTTTGCCACTAATACAAATAATTAGACACGAAAACTAAAACATAGAACTATCATGTTTCCATTGATCAGTTCAGTAATTCTTGAGGGAAAAAAAAAAAAAAAAAAAAAAAAAAAATTAGTCACATTAAGTAAACTCAGAGGAAACACAGTACTCTGTACACAACTAATACAAAAAGAAAGAAAACAAACAAGCAAGCCTTAAGTACCTATGTATCCCCAATTTGAGCAGTGAAGCTTAAATATCTGAACATTTGTTTTATTTTTAATTGAAATGCATTGTGTATGGGAACTGCTGAGTCACGGCCTGAACCTCTGATTGATCACC
>NW_024962262.1:22057752-22104570 GCF_019238085.1 Lagopus leucura
CAGAGGGGAAGGATCTCTTCTGGAGATCCTCCTCTTTGATATCTTCTAGTGAGCTCAACCCAAGGGTAAGCTCTTCTACTTATTCTCTTTTGTGATCCTTGTTTGCCTTACTCTTTTGATTATATTGCAATTATAACATCTTGGTTATACAGCTTTGCCTTACTCTTTTGATTATATTGCAATTATAACATCTTGGTTATACACATTGCATAACTAATCTTAATTTATGAAGAATCTAATGCCTATGCTATTTTCATTTCCATTTGCTGAAAAGACTCTTAAGCAACTTTTTAATCAATACTGTGAAACAAAAACAAAAACAAAACCAGCATCAGCACAGTTACACTAAAATCTCACAGAGCCTAGGACCAGCTGAAACGTCTCCAACTAATACGTTTCATGTTGCATTACAGTCAGCAATTATCTACTTTTAATAAATATATATATATTTTAAAAACTGTTTATTTGAAATGATTTAAATGGATACTGTTTTATATATATATATATATATATATATATATATATATGTATATATATATATATATATATTTCCACAAGTGAGATAATCCATCTCACTAAGATTTAAAAAGAACGTTGTTTAATTTTGTTGCTAACTTCAAGGAGTCTTCAGTTGGAGGATGTTCCTCAGGATGTTCCTTCTGTTCCCACCATTAAATTAGGTTAGAAGTCTGTTCACAGCTGTGTTGTATTGTTAAAATAACACCAACATGTGACTATTATATTGTTGCTCACAACTAGGATTTCCATTAAAAAATTATAGTTAAATAACATGTTTTGTGTGAGATGGAAATCTGCCATGCGTAAACTGCACCAGTACACTAAGACTTAGGTAAGCATGTTAGTATGCTACTAGAAAGTTGACTGGAAAAAAAACCACACATAATAATAATAATAATAATAATAAGAAGAAGAAGAAGAATGAAAGTAACTTATTTTATGTCTATATTACTATGAGATTGAGATATACTCTGCAATATAAGCATCTTTGCTATTAAAGGAATTCTGGAACTCTTATTTAGCAGTAAGTGTCTGCACTCTAGATACTTAAAATTTGGTAGGCTTCCACTAATGTCTTTCTGCCAAAGATGATTTCACTCCTTCCAGCATTCTTAAGGAAAGGGAGACTGTATATTGCTAGGTTATGATCCTTGTATACCATGGTGGCATGAAACAGTAGGAAAATCTGCATCAGGCATTACTTAAGAAGTATTAACTTCTGTAATACTCAGCAAAAGTGTTAGCATTTGTTTATTGCTTAGAATGGATCTGAGTTGCTTGAAAACTCCACGCATCAAATGGCAGGCACTGAAAAGAGAAGAGTGTATTTTAGATGGCTGGAAAAAATATATATATTTGGTTTTTATTCTAACCGTGAAACTCAAAGGAGCACAAAATACGTTGTATCAAAGGACTGATGAAATGAGAAGGGAGGATAGCACCATCAGTAATTGCTCTAATGAATTTTGTGTACTGTCAAAATTACATGGAATATGTTATTGATTGGTTGCGGATAGTAGACAGAGTTCTTATTAACAAAATTCATTGAGAATCCCAGAGATTTTTCTTCTCTGTAACCTCTCAAGTCTTTTTGCAAGGAGAACATCTAGCTTGGAAATAGGTTTAAATAGATTTTGATCTTCTAGATAAAATAGGCAGGTAAATGCCTAATTTTATTTTATGCCTCTTACTGACTTCAGGTTATATCTAACTCTTTTATCAATATATTTTCAATCATTGTTTATTTTCTATGCCAAACAGGATGCTGGATTTCATCATGAATCTTTTGAGAATATGCTGCAGGACTGAAAAGGATCAATCAATCAATATCAGTGCAATCTCAATAAAATTTGCTTGCAGATATGAAGGCTGTGGAAAAGAAACTGGTTTTCTCTGTAATCCAAAATGTCACTCCAATAACTAAAGAGAATCTTAAGTACATGCCCACAGTAGGTTAATGTTTTAAACATATACGTGATTTTATTTCCTGAGTAATGTTCCTGGAGATTATTCCAAAATTTTCTGCAATTTTCGTTTTCCTTGTATTTATTTTAGCCAGTCATGCACTAGATCTACTGGTTTCCAGTCAGTAAGATTTCTCCTGATACACAGTCAGTATTCCTGTTGAAAAGGTTTGGAAAATCATTTTTAAGACCTAATGTTTAATTTAATATCTGAATTTTCTAATTTCTTAGACTACAAAAACACCAACAAGAACTGAAATTCATATTGATACAGTTCGTCTTGTATATACATTTTTCACTCAGAATATACAGTTAGCAGGAAAATAAAGTATTTGAATAATGGGAGTTCAAATACGTGATTATAAAATGATTTTGTTTCACACTTCTTCAGATGCTAGTCTGAAGTTTACAATCAAAATTGTGTGAATGCAAATGCTATTAGAAAACTACTAACATACTACTTCTCATTTTTGTCCTAACTGTGTCCTGAAGTCCATTAAATCTTAATGGATGTATTTAGGTCCAGATATTACAGAACTTTATACAAGTTTAATACATCAAATTAAAATATCTTTCTTAAGAATAATAATTGTAGACAATTATTCCGTACAGCTAATTTAAATTGTGAATGGCAGCCCAGAGTGTGGTGATCAGTGGAATACCACCTAGGTAGAAGTCACTAACTAGCAGCATACCCAAGGATTCAATCCTGTTCAGCATATTCATTAATGATATAGATGATGATGTAGAATGTGCCCTCGGAAGTGTGCTTGTTCTTGACAGAAAACTGCAAGTGGTGGTTGATAGACCAAAGGATTGTGCTGCCATCTTGAGGGACCTTGAAAGACTGGAGAAATAAGTTGACAAGAGACAAGAAGTACAAATAGGGGAAGTGCAAGGTCCTGGATGTGGGAAGGAACTATCTAGTACACTGTGGGAGTCATACAGCTGGAAAACAATTTGACAGAGGAGGACCTGAAAGTTCTGGTGGACACGAAATTGAACACAAGCCAAGAATGTCTATTGCTGCAAAGTAGGCTAATAGTATTCTTGGATGCATTAGGCAAAGTACTGATTGTTGGTCAAGAGGGGTGATCTTTGACATCTACTCTTCACTAGTGAGGCTGCATCTGGAATACTGTTCGCAGTTCTGGGCCCTCTAGTACAAGACAGACCTGGATACACTGAAAAAAGTCCAACAGAAGGCCACAGAGATTAAGGGACTGGAGCATCTTTCCTATCAGAAGAGGCCGAGAGAGCTGGACTGTTAGATGAGAGAAAGCTCAGGGGATTTATTCATGTATATAAATAATTGAAGAGAGGATGCAAAGAGGGACTGAGCCAAGCTCTTTCTAATCATGTCCAGTGGCAGGACAAGAGGCAATGGGTACATGGGAACATGGAAGGTTCCATATAAACATCAGAAAGCTACTATGTGAGTAGTGAAAAATGAAACAGATTGGCTAGAGAATTTGTGGAATCTCCCTTCTTAGAGATTTTCAAAAGTCATCTGAGTCATTGGCAAACTGCTTTATGTGTCCCTGCTTGAGCGGGGGGATTAGACCAAATAACCTCTAGAGATTCCTTCCAACTTCAAACATTCTTTGAATATGTATTTCTGTGATTCTGTGACCATGATCAAATGTTTTTTCTGAAAGACACAGTAGTTAGTTATGATTTTGATAATGAAAAAATATATATATATTTGCATAGTTAACATATTTTGTTAGATTTCATGAAAGCATACCTTGATTCTCTAAGTACCATGATTCAAAAAGGGATGAAGAGTACTACCTGGTCTGCAGGTGTGTATATATAGTGATCGAGATCACAACAGTGAGTTTTATAGAATCACAGAATCGTTAAAGGAACGGACCTTTAAGATCATAAAGTCCAACCAACCATTTAACATTACAAGTCTACCACTAAATCATACCCCTAAGTGCCACATTCTCATATCTCTTAAACAGCTTCAGGGGTGATTACTTTACCAGCACTCTGGGGAGCCTGTGGCAGTGCTTAATTATCCTTTCCTCAAAGGAATAGTTCTTGATATCCAATCTAAATCTTCCTTGGCAAAAATTGAGGCTGTAGCCTCAGTTACTCTCACTTGTCACCCAAGAAAAGAGACTGACACCTTCCTCACTGCAACTTTCTTTTAGGTAGTTGTAGAAAGATATACAGTCTCCCCCAAGCCTCCTTTCCTCAAGACTAAATAACCTCAGTTCCCTCAGCCAATTCCCACACATCTTGCTTTCTAGCCTTCTCACAGCTTTATTGTCCTTCTCTGGATATGCCTGAGCAATTCAGTACCCTTCTTGGCCCCTTTTTATTATAGAAGGGGATCGGGTTAGTCAGACAGGACCTGCCTGTCATAAACTCATGCTGCCTGAATCTGATCACCTGGTTGTTCTGTGTGTGATATGTGATGGCATTCAAGATAAAAAATTCAAGGCACTCAAATTTTAAGGATTTTCTTCTTCTTTCATTATGGAAAGAGAATGAATAGAAATACAGATATACGTGCTATTTACAACCAATATTTTGAATTTTATGATGACCATATATTAATCTCCACTAATATATCCGTACTTTCAGATTAGAGTTTAGTTTATTCTTGTTCTTTCTTCTTTTGTAACTAATAACATCTGTTTCTCATAGACACAGTATGTAGAAATAAAAACTCATATGCTTAAATTACTGAATATATAGTATACAGTACATACAGTGTACCGTATATACATAATCAATAAAACACACAAAAAAACAATCCTAACCACACCCATTATTCTTTGTTTTGTAAGACTAATCTAGTCTAAACTAATTATCAAAAATTTGACTATAAATTCTAAGTTAAGAAATTGAATAACTTTTTTTCTTTAATTAAAAAAAAAATAGATTACAAAGAAAAGAAAATAGTGGAAGAAGTGACAGACTGAAAACCTAGGGAATCAGCTGTAAATCTGTAAGTATCATGTAAAAAACAGAAATGCCATAATTGCTTGTGGTTCTTTTTTATCTAATAGTTCTATAAAACACAAATCTTCAGACAACTGTTCACTAGCTAATTTTTTAGAATGATCTTTGAAGGATGAGTCTAGCATAGAAATTAAGTCATAATTGGAAAGAACTAATTTTTTAAGGTTTTAGCTTCTTTATTCGAAATCAAGGAATAGAAACATGACAAATACAGAAAATTTTCCAGATTGTTCAGATGTTCTGATGGTCTTTGCTTGAATTAATTAAATTCCTATGTTTAAGATGTAGCTAAAGAAATTCTGTTAAGTAGTTCAGTAGAAAAATATTTCTGTGTGTATGCATGTGTGTGTATGTATATTTATATATATATAATCTCTATATATGCTATAGTGTACTGCACTGTATATAAATATGCACTTTATGAATACATTATATATACACATTACATATATTTATATATGTATATATTAATGACAGTGCAAATGACAGAATAAGAATCTTTATTATGCTATTCCTCTCCCAAAATCACTTCGTAGAATTAATGGAAGAAATTGTTTGATATTTTTACTCAGTGGAATACAAAATAACTTGTTTTATAAATTCACTCAATTGATCTACTTCTCCATCCATTATAGCCTAATAACCAGAATGGTAAGAAAAACTGTTTGTTGGTTGTTGTTTTTTACTTGATTGATGTACAGATTATGGCAGTTTTCTTCAATGCCTCTAGGCATATGGACATCTATTCGAAAAAATGCTTTAGGGTAGATGGGCAGTGGAATGAAACCTAAACCTCACATGGATCAATCTCTGTTCTGGGAGTTCCTGTTCACCTATTCAGGATTTCCAAAATCACAATAAGTGGGTACACTAATTATTAGTTATTATTAATCTAGAAATAATGAGCTACCTCCTGATAAACAACTTGTGTTAATTAACATGATCTCTGATGGTTATTTGCTTGCTTTTATATCGGTATAGGAAGTATCAGTTAGTATGACATGACTTTAGATAAAAAAGGTAAGTTCCATTCTATCTCAAATGGGTTGTTAGGAAAGTCTTACGGAAAGTTGCTTAAAAGCCTTAAATAAATATTTGAGAGACAAATGAACAATCATAACTCCCCTTCATGCAGAAGACAGACAAAATATGGAAACATACCACATGAAGAAAATCTGTCATATACTTTTAAATATTCTTATCGGCAAATGTTTCTATCCCACAAAAAGAGGTCTAACAAAATTGAAATAAACTTATCCAAACCAATGCTGTAAGCACAAAATAAATCTGTTGAAGGGCAACTGGTGTGAGGAATTCTTTTTGTTGAAGTTTGTGAAAACTGTGTGTTGAATGTACATTCTAATGTTAATTCTTAAAGATGAATCAATATGTTGTCTCATTTTGAGAAAGAAATCCTTGTAAAACTGTGTTCATAATCACATGAAAGCTAATAAAATTAAAGTTGGGAAGAAATTGTAGTCTGTCATACTTGGCAGCAATGGATATTAATCAGCATATTCTTTGATGCATATGTAGAATACAATTTGAAAACAGTGTTTGTAATATTGGCATATGCTCTGATCAAATTTAGTAAGGAAGGAAATATAAGCAATTGTCCTCTTTGGAAAGATTGGGGAATGCAACACATCCTTCAATCTCCAAATACAACAACAACAACAAAACCAGTAGGATTATAGTAAGATTAGTAGCAGTTTAATAACATAATTGTATATATATAAATCACTTCTATTAAGTTGCCCAGAGGTTAACTGGATCGCCAACACTGGAGTAAAATAACCAGAAGAAAAGACATTCAACTGACTGTCATGAAGGAAATTAGTAATTTAATAAGTCATTCATTGTCTAGCACTGATTATATAACTCAAAAAGTAAGGCCGCAGGGGCAAGTCTACTAATTAGCTATCAGTTTTCCTGCAATACTTTAAGTGAATGTTATCTTTTTTTTTGTCAGGAGCAGACATGAGATAGAGATGTTTAATTTTGATTAAAGGAAGATGCTCAACCTCCTCTCCCAGGAAGACTGTTTTATTCTTGATTGCTACAATGAACTATATTACTGAAGAAATGTTCTGTCCTTGCACATTTTTAAATAGATGTTAAGCTATCTCAGTGAAAAGCTAACAGAATTGTATTTTTTTTGTGCAAAAGGCAATAAAACTTTCATTCACTTATTAAACATCTCAACAAGAAGTCTGCCTACAGAGTTAAAGTCTCATCTGTCCTCTTAGGATTAAGAGAAATTTCAAGATGCTGTATGGATTAATTATCAGGAAAAGTCTTACCCCTTTGGCTGACAAAAAAAAAAAAAAAAAAAAAAAAAAAGATGAAAAAAGAAAGAAACCTGAAAAAATACAAGGAATGTAATGTATTTATTTTTTTCATATTTAACGGAAGGAAGCAGACAGTTTTTCCTGTCTTAAATTAGAAAAGGAGGAGAGATTATGACAACATTCATTGATATATTTATAGAGGAATTGATGGCAGATTTTTACCCAACAAAACAGACAAGGAAGAAGGAAAGAAAGGGAAGAAAAATTGATTGAGAAAAAATAAATTCAGTCAAATAGTGAGCGTTATGAACTTTTTTTGAGTGAAAAAATATTTCGTATGTCTATCTGGATCTTTCTCTTCTCCATATTGGACAAATCCTGCTCCCTCAATCTTTCTTCATAGGAGAGGTGCTCCAGCCCTCTGATCAATCTCTTAAACCTCCTCTGAATAAGCTCCAAAAGCTCCTCATCTTTTCTGTGTTGCAGGCTCCAGGCCTCACAAGAGCAGAGTAGAGGGGGACAATCAACTCTCTTACCCTGCTGGCCACTCCTCCTTCCTGGCTGCAAGTACACACTGTTGGCTTCTGACAATCCTGTCATCCACCAGGGTCCATAAGTTCTTCTTCACAGGGCTTCTCTCAGTGAGTTCTTCCCCCAGTCTGTATACACATCTGGGCTCATCCTGGCCCAAGTGCAACATATAGCACTTGATCCTGTTGAATCTCACTAGGTTCACACAGGTCCACTTTTCAAGCTTGTCCAGTTCCCTTTGTACGACATTCCTTCCTTCTATTGCATCAACTGTACACCCAGTTCACAAACTTGATGCAGCAGGTGACACTGTCAAGGTTGTTGACAAAGATATTGAAGAACACTGGTCTGAAGACAGATCCCTGGGGGTACCACTCATCTCCAGTTTCCACCTGAACATAGAACAATTGACCATTGGCCACAACTCTGTGTTGGTGACCATCCACGCAATTCCGTATCCACCAAGTAGTCCACCCTCCAAATCCTTTTCTCTGAAATTCAGAGATATGAATGTGATGCAGGAGTATGTCAAAGGCTTTGCAGAAGTTCATATAAATTATGTCAATTGCACTTCCTTTGTCATGATGCTGTCACAATATAGCAGAAGGCCACCAGATTGGTCCAGCATGATCTACCCTTTGTGAAACTGTGCTGGCTGTCTGAGATCAACTCTTCGTCTTGCATATACCTTAACACATCTTCCAGGAGTGTCTGTTTTATGATCTTCCTAGGCACAAAGTTGAGGCTCATTGGACTGTAATTTCACAGGTCTTACTTTTTCCCTTTCTTAAAAAATGTGAGTGATGCTTTCCTTTTTCCAGTCACCAGGACTTCTTCATCTGACAGCGATGATTTTTTTAATATAATAAATTGTGACAGATAACTCTCCAATTATCAGTTAATATCAGGGGAATCTGTATTCCAAAATATTTTTTAAACCACTTGTTTTTTGGAAGGGTTGCTGGGAAGCAAGAGATTAGCAAGGGGGTTGAGGAATGGTCTTCCTTGTTGGACTACTTAGATATTTTGCAGAATATTTTCACCTTGATAGCTGAATAAACTTAATCTTTTTTTCTCTAAATAACCAGAAAGGGTACATATAGAGTAACAAAGGTTTTCCCCATCCTCTGTGTTTCCAAACTTAAAAAATTCTCTGAAGGACACTGAACTCAATTTTCTGTGGAAACACTGTGCACATTTTATTGCAATATTACTGAAATATTTGTAAAGAAATATCAAGACATCATTAGCGTAGGTTAATATGGTGAATGTTACTAGCAGATATTTTAGTCAGTTGATTTGTTTTCTATTTGCACAGGACTTAACCTTTTCCCCACTCCCAGTGCATGTGTCCTTGCCTCCACTTAAGGAAAAATAAAGACATACTGCACTACATTACACATTTCTAGGGTGAATCAGTATGTTAGGTGTAAAAAGCCTTATAGAAGATTGGTCATCTTTTAAAATTTTAAACTAGAAACAGCCAATAGCTCATGCAGAAAAATGCCTGTATCAATGAATAAACATAGAATCACAGAATCACAGAATTGTAGGGGCTGGAAAGGACCTGTAGATGTCATCTAGTCCAGTTCCCCTTCAAGGCAGGTTCCCTAGACCAGATTGCACAGGTAGGCGTCCAGGTGGGTCTTGAATGTTTCCAGAGAAGGAGAATCCACAACCTCTCTGGAACCTGTTCCAGTGCTTCATCATCATTACTGTGAAGAAGTTCCATCTTATACTGGCGCAGAACTTCTTATGCTCCAGTTTATGGCTGTTTCCCATTATCCTGTCCCCACAGACTGCTGAAAAGGGGTTGGCCATGTCTCTTTGACTCCCACACTTAAGATACTTATAAATATTAATCAGATGCCCTCTGAGCCTTATTTTCTCAAGCCTGAATAGACCCAGATCACTCAGCCTTGCCTCATAGGGGAGGTGCTCCAGACACTTTATCATCTTTGTGTCCCTCTGCTGAACTCTCTCCAAGAGATCCCTATCTTTTTTTTACTGGGGAGCCCAGTACTGGATACAGTACTCCCGGTGGGCAGCCTGACCAGAGCAGAGTAGAGAGGGAGAATCACCTCCCTTGGCCCACTAGCCACTCTCCTTTTAATGCACCCAGGATCTCACTGGACTTCTCAGATACCAGGGCACACTGCTGGCTTATGGCCAACCTGTCATCCACCAGGAACCCCAGGTCCTTCTCTACAGAGCTCCTCTCCAGCAGGTCATCCGGCAACCTGTACTATACAGGTTATATAATATATATATATAATAATATATATATTATTATATATATTATTATTATATATTATATATATTATATATTATATATTATATATAATAATATATATTATTAATATATAATATATAATTATTAAAATAATAAAAATAATATAATATATATATATAATATATATATATATTATATATATAAAATATATATATAAATAAATATAATATATATATTATATAATATATATACTATATATTATATAATAGATACTTGAGGTAATTCCTTCCCAGGTGCAAGACTGCACTTGCTCTTGTTAAACCTCATCTGGTTTATGCTGTCAAGCTCTCCAGTCTGTCAGGTTCTTGCTGAATGGCAGCACAGCCCTCTGGTATGTCAGCCACTCCTCCCAGCTTTGTTTCAGTGGTGTACTTTTTTGAGGGTGGACACTGTCCCCTCATCAAGGTTGTTGATGAAGATATTGAATAAGACTGGACCCAGCACCAACCCCTGGGGAACACCGCTAGACACTGGTCTCCAACCAGACTCTGTACTGCCAATCACAAACCTCTGAGCTCAGCCAGTCAGCCAGTTCTCAACCAACCTCATCATCCACTCATCTATCCCACAGTTTCTCAGCTTCAGTATCAGGATGTCATGGGAGACAGTATCAAATGCCTTGCTTAAGTCAAAGTAGATGACATCCACTGCTCTCCCTTCATCTACCCAGCTGGTGATGTCATTGTAGAAAGCTACAAGGTTGGTAGAGCATGATTTTCCATTCGTGAATCCATGCTGACTATTCCTGATGACCTTCTTCTCTTCCACTTGCTTGGAGATGGCATCTAGAACAAGAGGTTCCATCACCTTTCCAGAGGCAGAGGTGAGACTGACTGGCCTGTAGTTTCCCAGATTCTCCTTCTTACCCTTTTAGAAGACCAGAATTACATTGGCTATCCTTCAGTCTTCAGGCATCTCACCTGTTCTCCAAGAACTGTCAAAGATGATAGAGGTTTGTCAATCACCTCTGCCAGCTGCCTCAGCACACATAAATGCATCCCATCAGGGCCCATGATTTTGTGCACATAGATCTCACCCAGATGCTCCCAGACCACCCCCTCCTCAAGGGAAGTTAATGATTTCCCAGACTCTCTTCCTTCCAGGGTCCAGCCATCCTGAGGGGGACTCTTTGAAACAAAGGCTGAAGAAAAGAAGGCGTACATTATTGCTGCCTTCTCAGCATTCCCTTTTACCAGGACAAATCATTTATTCCAAACTGAAATTAGCCATTTAACAATTGTTTAATTTTAGTATTCCTTTAGTATATTTGAAATAGCTTGGAAATATGTTCTCTTGAAAGAATAAGAAGACAATGATTTGAATTACTTTTCTGATGGAGCTTTTATTCTGGTCTGACATTTCATTGGAGAGCTGAGTTTAACTTCTGACAAAGGTGGACAGATGGATAGACTAACATACATGACAACAATGGCTGAAAACTGAAGACGGACAGATGTTAGACTGTTTAAAGATTCAAAGCAGACACATTTATTTATGGTCCTGGTTACATATGATGAAAACCTGTTACGGAGTTGACCGGATCAATCTATGTCCGTGACAGGGGCGACAGGCCTCTGCCCTCCCCCCCCACCCCAGTCCCACAAAAATGGGAAGGAAGGAAGGGAGGAAAAAAGCAGCAACAACAATCTATGGAGGAAAACTTATTTTACTATAATATTGGAATACAAGATAACACAATATATACAATTTAATTGAAATTGAGATTAATAAATCAGACAAGATGAGAGAGAGAGTTCCCGGGACCGATTCAAACCTGAAAAGCTTGGAACGGCTAGGAAAGCACCCTCCAGCACCCACTGCAAGGCAGCAAGAGAGCGCCCCCCCACCCGGAAGGGCCAGATCCCGTGACTTCTGTAATGTACAGGGATAGGTACTTGGAACTGGGGCAGTGACACTTTAATGCCCCGTACACTACATGATGTTTTGATGTGGAATACTGAAACCCAAAATAAAAAAACAAACAAACAAACAAAAAAAAAACATAGAACCATGACAAAACCTTAAGTAGATTGACTCAATTGAGGAAAAAGTGAAATTAAAATTGATTTCTTCCTGCAGATCAAGTTAGAGGAGAAAGTTATCATGCTTGTGTTTTTAGATATAGCTAATAATGAGGAGGGATAGAAATGTATCAGGGAATGATGTCTATATTCTCTGAATGCATTTAGTGAGAATGATGAATGAGCAGCGCATTTGGTGTTTCTGTGTGAATGGGAAATTCGTCTTAGATCACTGTTATTTTCTCACTGCAAAAATAGGTCAAAACAAAGTCATTCACCAACTTTCCCACTGGAAGTAAAGTATGACATTTTTACTTCTGTAATGGCTTTGATCATTGCCTCAAGCATTCTTGTGAAAGAAATCTAGGTTTTATCTTTAAATCATTATTAAAAAAATTCCAGTTCTCTAACTTTATGTTCTTTCTTTCCTCCAGTACAAGGTATGCACTCAAACAAGATCAGCTATTCATATATATGCAACCTTAAAACAGACTCTCATCTTTTCTGTTATGCAGATGTCACACCCCATCAAGATTTCCTCCTTAATTTTGTTGCTCAACCCAGCATCACATTCCAAGCTGCAGCTACCATTAACATATGTTTATGAGGCATAGTAAAGTCCCCTTGTAAGGAACTTGTAAGTAACAGAGAAGCAGTGTGAAGATAAATAAAAGTTAAAAATATGTGTAATAATATCACTATGATAATGCTTCCAAGAATCTTAGTGAATATCTTAGTCTACTTTCCTTCTTCCTGCAGAACTCAGTTCTATGCATGGGTGAAGTTTGTGGTAAAGGTTTTTAATCTGAGGCTGTGAAAGTTAGTCATCCTCATTGGATCAGTCTCCAAAAGGAAAAAAAAAAAAATGAAAGCCATGCACAGGGCTTCTATGGATTTTATTCATCTACTTATTATCTGTAGCATCCATTCTATCAGTTAGGATTTACTAGATACAGACACTTCTGGGGAAATATGTTTCTGCTACAATGGGCAGAATCTTCTGAAAGGAATTATTTCTTTATCACTCGTGGAAATAGAGGAACAATAAAGGGAGATGGGCTGCTGAAAAAGCTTTACTCTTGAAGAGATCATGCAGAGGCATTGCCTATTTCTGTTTGGTTGCCTGCTATAGTTCATATTCAGTAAAGAAAAAGGGTGCAGACTATCTTGAAGCATCTCAACTTAATTCTTTCTAATTTAATAGGATGTGCAGTGAAAACTAATGCTGAGTCTAGGCCTTCACAAACTAGAAATCTTCCTGAAGTGAGACCTATGAAAACTTAGATTTTTTAAATCTTTTTCTCCTTCCTCACAGTCATTTTCACTTTGCAAGAAAATTTATGCAGTGTTTGGGAAATGCAACCAAATAGTAATTAAACAGAAAAATAAGAACATAGTAAACCTGAGCAGCAGGGACTACATAAATGACACCAACATGGAGTTCTCTAACACAGCTCACACTAAGGAACTTACAGGACTTGTTAACCTCTCTTTATCTTCAAGCATAAGGAAATTTTTTTTTTTCACTGAAAATTTCTGGAAAAATTACAACTAGCTCACCTTTTTTCCCCCATGAGTCATCTAAGCAGGAAACTCCATAAGAACTGTTAAAAATAGTTGTGATATTCATAGAGTCATGGAATCATTGAGGTCAACACCAGCATCCTCATCAACCCTCAGTGCCATCTCTCTACAGTTCTTGGACACCTCCAGGGACTGTGATTTCAGCTCCCTGGGCACCCTATTCCAATGCACTATCACTCTTTCTATTCTAACCCTTCAGGATTTGCATATTAAATAATCTTTCTCTCAGACAGATATATTTCCTAATAGCATAACATCTACCTGTAAGAAAACAATTTGGTCACAGTAATCATTACCTGCGTATATGTCAGTTCCCCATTCTGTATTTGTTTTCATTACATTTCCTCTTACTCTGAGATAGCTCTCAGAGTCCAAGTTTAAATATTCTGCCTTTCTTAATGTTTTATTTCACAGTATCTTCAGTTATAAAGGACAGAAGTTTTTCAAACCATTCTTGATTGTTAGCACTGGGAGGTGTTAATCCCTTATACTTGTAAGAGTATAAAAGCTATTCTCTTTATAACTTGCTTCTGTATTCTAGATATTCTCATTCTGAAATTAAATACTTGTTTGATTGGTGTCATTTGAATCAAGATTTGGATTCTCTTAGTATCCCTACTACAAATTCAGAAACTTAGTATTACTCCACGGAAATGTCACTTGAACCAAAACCAAAATCACCAGCTACAATTAATACAAAAAATTAAATCTAAAAGCAAACATATTTAAAGCAAAATAAAATGAAATAAAACACTGTACACAGATAGTTATTAACAACCAAAACAAACACAACACACACACAAAGAAACAACAACAGCAAAACAATCAATAAAAAAAACCCTGAAAATCAACAGATTATGTTATGTAAATGTATTATATATAATCATAGAATCACTAAGGTTGGAAAAGCCTCCAAGATCATACAGTCCAATAATCCATCTATGCCCAATGTTTCCTCACTAAACCACATCCCCCAGTACAGCATCTAAATGTTCCTTGGATACCTCCAGTGTCAATGACTCCATCACCTCCCTGGGCAGCACATTCCAGTGCCTGAACACTCAGTTGCTCATTGATGGTGAAAATACATGGCTAATGTGAAGAGTGAAAGATGGTTCACAGAAACAAAGGGTAAAAGATAGTTTGCAGAAGCAAATGTGTAGAGGCTGCTGAAAGGATGAGGATTGCAGCGAGCTGGGATTAGAACGATGTCAGGGGGTGGAGGACAAAGAGAACAGCTCTAGGGCACCTGGAAAGTAAGAAATAAGATGTCCACAAGGCAAGCTAGAATTAAATCAGGAGCTACCCCTCCTGCAGGGCCAAGAGTTTACAGCGAGGAGGAAGCCTTCACGAGAAAGATGATGATTCTTCATCCCATGACCACTAGGAGGAGACCCCTATTGCTCACAGTGCATGTGCAAGAAGGAGGGACCATCTGATGGGTTCTCAGAAATGTAGTGAATATGTATGAGGATTCCTGGAAATCTTTGATTATGTATCAGTTTGGCCTATATCCGTACCAAGCTTTTGCCCTACAGTGTGCAAATTTGTTGGAACTGTCCCCCTTGCACCAGGGTGTATGCATATTGCTAATAAAACATACCTGCTCTATACCCTTATTCAGGCTATAGGGTTTGATTTCCACACATCAAATGGTGATGACTATGTTGAAAAATAGTACTTTGTAGCTGAGAATTTGCTCTATCAAATAGTGCAACTTAGCTCTTTGAATCTGCAGTAGTTTCCTTGGAAATAAATAGGAGGCATCATTTTCAGAGTGATCTACACATATTGTCAGAATGCAAATATCCACATTTTAATTAATAAATAACACAGAAAAGGACCACGACTGAGAATAAAATGTAAAACTTTTCAATGTATCTCTAGTAATCAAGAAAAATCACCCTACAAAAGAAAAACAAAACTCATTGGATTCGACTCACAAACTTTCCAGAATGTGACATACTTCATATAATATACATATCCCTTTACAGAAGATAAATATATGGCTATTACTACTGTTTAAAAAAAAATAAGAAGAATATTTTACCCTATATCATTGGCAAATATTGAGTTTTAACCCCAGTAGGTAGCTAGGCACCACACATCTTCTTGTTCACTGTCATCAGGTGGGATGGAGGTGAGAAATGGAAATGTAAAAGTGCAAAAATTTGTTTTTTGCAATAAACACAATTTATTAGGTAGAGAAAAAGCCATATACTTCAGTGAAATAAGAAATTTATCCACTACTTTCCACCAACAGGCAGATGTTCAGCTACTTGTAGGAAAACAGTGCTCATCACACACAATGGTTTTTGAGAA
The DNA here is from genome assembly GCF_019238085.1 of Lagopus leucura. Taxonomy (NCBI): domain Eukaryota; kingdom Metazoa; phylum Chordata; class Aves; order Galliformes; family Phasianidae; genus Lagopus; species Lagopus leucura. Next base: position 22,073,756 of record NW_024962262.1, read on the forward strand.
GACCAGAGTGCCATCACTCTAACACTTCTCCCTTCCTTTCTATTTTATTTTTTAATTTTATTTTATTATTCAATATTGTATGATTTTCTATAACTCTTTGGTCATTTTGGGTTTATTCTGTGCATGTCTCCTCTCTACTATTTGGCCATCCCCAGTCTCACTGCTGGCAGGGCAGCATAAGGCATAAGCATAACAGGGGAAGTCTTGACTGTGAAAAGAATGCTCAGCAACAACTAAAACATCAGTGTTTTATCACCACTATTTTAATCAAGAATTCAAAGCAAAGGAGTGTAGAAGTCTCTGTGAAGAAAATTAACACTATCTAGGCCAATGCCAGGAGAACTCACAAATTACAGTGGATTGAAATTCCCATTTACCACAATAACACTATTTTACAAATTACTTGCAACTCATTTTGCAATTTTTTTTCTACACATTCATTTCATATTGGTGGTTCAGAATTCATGTGATACTTCATCTGGTCAGTGCAAACACTGCAAGTTTTGTTTCTACTTTAGATATGAAAATTTACATTACTTTTTTTTTTCCTATCGATCAATCTAAAATTGCTCACATATTCCATATATTTTGAAAAATAAGGTAGAGCACTTTGATGGTATTGTCATGTTTAGATAGCACTTTCTTAACTTTCCCTTCAGGTTTGTTTATTTTCTTCTCTCATCCTTTGTTTTTTTACTTTTTTTTTTTTTTTTTTTTCTTTTTTTTTTAATAACCTCTTTTTTTTAACTTTTATTTCCGTGGTTGAAGATCTTCTACTGCTTATTTTAATTTTCTTCCCAATTTCAGCTCAGCTAGGCATCTGTCTATTCTCATTTCATTTTTGCACTTTTTGACCTCTGAGGCATAGCTCTCCTTGCAGATCAATCCCTTTTTCTACTCTTTTTAGTTGCTGTATTTATTTTCTAGTATTCTGAGAGAGATGTTTCTTCCTCAAGGGAGATCTGTAGCCCCATTCTTGTAAGATATTTTTTCTTTCACTTACCATACAAGCTTCTGACAGTATTTACACTTTTGACTTAAAATAATTCCTTGCTCCTATGTTAAATCCTTAAGATCTTCAGTTCAGTCAGCCCTGCTAACTATTTTCTTAGATTCTCAAAGTTCACTCTTCTAAAATCCCAGACCTTAGATGTATATTGACTTCTTGCTTGTGTTACAATTTGCTTAAGCTTGAATCATCTTGTCATTACTCAATCTAAGCATATTTTTCACAACCAGACCTCATACTACTTTTTCCCGATGCTCACATAAAGTAACACTAAAGTAGCATTGTTACATTTTTAATTTCATAGATTGTTTTGTGTATAAATTTGTCAACTTACACATTCAAGAATATTTATGACTTAATTTTGCCCATGGGAGCACTTTTTTGAAATTAAAGTCAGAAAGTTAAAGTCTTCCATAATCATGCTTTTTCTCTTCTTGCTTCTGTTTTATGTTATTATCAAGATCACTGCTAAAATCCAAGTCTGAACTATGATGTCTAGAGGAAGGAAGGTGACATTAGTATTGCTTTTAAACATACATCTCCAGAGAGACTTCTGTTTTAAGGGATGCCTTTTCTTATCTTTTTAATCATCACTCATTGTGTTGATCTTTGTTTGAATCTTTTCCCTCTTCTTTTATCTTCATTTCTTTCTGTCCTGCAATAGGAATTCTTATTTCTTTGATTTATTATTTAACCATACTGTATTAATTCTTAGACATTTTTGCAGTTTGGGTTTGATGTCAACAGTTCTCAATTGGAACAGATGCTAGGTCTTTTCTAAAATATTATGATTAATGCTTATCACTTTTTTAAAAATATCCTTAAATATTTATTTTCCTCTGTTCTTAAATATCTATTTTTCATGTTTACACATATTTCAACATTTACAGAACTTCATTGAGTACTTGTTGTGTAAAAATTCAATTTTTGATAGGGCTATCTTGAATCTTAAAATGTTCTTTGTGATGTAAGCAGATCCTTTTATTTGAGAAGAGTAATCTCTCTGTGTCTGGACTTTAAATATCTTGGAATGTTCTTGCTAGCACCAGTCCCTGAGGTAGATGTCAATACCAAAAGATTTTGCCACGTTTCATCTCTTTTACAGGGATAATGTAATTTTCTGAAATTCCATTTCTCTGCAAGTCTTCTCTTTATACCTCAGGCATTATCAATCTCAGTTCACATCAGTGAGAATTTGATGGTGTCATTTAATCTTCCAGTATGAAGAATAACATGTATCTTCTTTACCACAAAAAGCATCAATCTGGTGCTTGCACTGTTTTTCAAAGCCAAATCCAGTTCATATGATTCTTTGCAAATTAGGCAGTCTGGATGAACAAAGAAAGAATGGATGTTGCTGTTAACATTTCGGTGTCTTAATGTTTCTGAGTAGTCATTTCAGAGACAGCATTTGATCTTATGTTTAAATAGACTAATGAGACCAGGTCTGTCATTTTTTTTATATCAGGTTACAAATATGTTTCATAAAAGCATAATGCCTTCTAAAATTACTAACCCCAAAATAGTCTATGATTTTGAAGTACTTCTGCCTGTATGAAGATGTCTATATTATCTTGAAAAAAAATTATCAAAATGATAAAATGTTATGTTGTATAAATTTTTTAGAAAGTCATATCTGTTCTTGTGGCTCAGAACTGTGAGAGCTCTGTAAATTTAATGGAACATAGAGTTTGAAATTAAACATTGTCATTAGTTGGCCATTTTAAATAAAATTGAGTAATGCTTAAAGCCCTCAAAGTTCTCCTGAAATCAATAATTTAGAGATAACTTGGAATTTTAAATGTTCCTTTTCCCTTGATGTAAACACTCCTGTGGAGTCAAATTCAATGTAAGTCATCAAGATATATAGATATAATCGGTGTATGTAAATGCAAAAGTGATGGTAAGGAGGATACAGTTATATATCATGTCTGTATTTAGTTGAAACCTATTCTTAAGCCTTATTAGCTTCAACTACAGCCATTTTCACGACATGGTTTTTATTATAAATTCCATGAAGCTATTTAAACACATCTGACAGTTTTGAATATTTGTATGTTTATGCTTGCTAATAGTTTAACCATTAATGGAAAAGCACACAGAAAGTGAAAGAAAAAAAAAATTGAATTTTTTTCTTTGTACAATTTATTTAAAATTATTTCCTTAAAGGAGAGCCTACTCTCAGTAAAATGATTCCTTTGGTGAAAGTTTTTAATCAGTCACTGTATATGTTTGATTTTTTACTGTTATTCACTTTCACTGTCATTTATTCTTGGGAAGTGTCTTTGATTGTGAGTTTGAGAAAATAGTCCATTAGACCAAAACATTCTGTGCACAGAAAATTTCACCAGGTAAATTTATAAAACGTTGGTGAATATATTAGACCAAATGTGAGTCCAACATATGCCAATATATGTGTATGATGACTAAGTCTTCAAAAACCAGCAGACACAATGTATTTTTTCTATTGATAATTAATAAAAACCAACAAACAAAAAAAAAGCAGTCAAACATAAAATTAAAAAACATTCAAGGTTTCTGTTTTCTTTAATGGACACATTCTCTGCCTCCTACGTCCTGATGCCATAATTGCTCAGAGTTCTAATTCATACAGAATTATTATTATTTTTTTCTTTATTGGTGACATGTGGTGTCCTTCAGGGGGTCAGTACTGGGGCTCTTTAACACCTTCATCAGTGACATCACCAGTGGGATTGAATGTGCTCTCAGCAAGTTTGCAGAAGATGCCAGTGCGATTCACATGCCTGAGAGATGGGATACCATTCAGAGAGACCTAGACAAGTTTGAGCAGAGGGCACAGGTAAAACTCATGAGGTTAAATAAATCTAAGTGCAAAGTTTTGCATCTGTGTGATGGCAACCCCAACTATTAGTACAAGCTGAGGATCATACAGATAGAGCACATCCAAAAAAGATTTGGGGGTAATGGTGAATGCTAAACTGGACATGAGCCAGCAATGTACCCTCACAGTCCAGAAAGCCAAACATTTCCTGGGCTGCATAAAAAAAAAAAAAATGCAATCAGCAAGTTGAAGGGGATGATCCTGCCCCTCCAATCTGTGCTGGTGAGACCTTACCTGGAGTACTGTGTCCAGATGTGGAGTCCTCAGTACAGGAGAGATGTGAACCTGTTAGAGTGGGTCCAGAGGAGGGCCAAAAAAATTGTCCATGGAATGGAGAATCTTCCCTACAAGGAGTGGCTGAGATAACTGGGGCTGTTTAGTCTGTTGAAGAGAAGGCTCTGAGAAGACCTGGTAGTGACCTTTCAGTGTCAAAAGGAGGGCTGTTAGAAAGAAAACAGACTCTTTAGCAGTATCTGCTGTGATAGGACAAGGGGAAATTGTTTCAAACTAAAACAGGGTAGATTTGGATTGGACATAAGGAAGATCTAAGGATGATGGGACACTGGAACAGGTTGCCTGAAGATGTCATGTATGCCCTTGGAGACATTCAAAGTGAGGCTGGACTAAGTATTGACCAATGTGATCAAGCTGTAGATGTCCCTGTTCATTGCAGGGAAGTTGGATTACGTGACCATTAAAGGTCCCTTTCAACTCAAAAGATTCTATGATTAATTTACTTACTGTCTATAATAGAATTATTATATTGCTTTATTGACTTTAAGTTAAAAGTATTGTTCAGGGTCAGGTAGGATGCTGGTGGCAAAGCTGGCCAAAAAGACAGTTATCTCTTAGGTTGAAGCTTACTGTATTAATTGCAATATTGCCTTCTTGTACTAAAAGTCAGGTGCATATTACGTTGTCTTGCAAATTACCTTAATTGCTACAATTGCTAAGATAAACATTAGAGTCTGGTGAACACTCTGATTATTGCATGCAACATCTGCAGTTAATTTTCATATTCATTTACAGGTCATCACATTTTGCAAGATTTGCTGATACAAAACAACTTCCTTATAATTTCCTCAAACTAATAGACCAGTCAAAATCCAGCCTTCACTATTTATGCTTGAATGATGTTAGAAGCTTTACAAAGTCATTAATGTCTATTTGACATCACCTGATAAATATTCATAAATGTTAATAAAACAACTTTCCTTTTCTGATTATGTTTTGAAGTACTGCCTATTTCACTGTCTTGAGTTAAATAAATATCATAGAATCATAGACTCTAATGGCTTAGGTTGGAGGGGACCTTAAAGATCATCTAGTTCCAACCTTCATGCCATGGGCAGGGTTGCCAGCCTCTAGATCAGGTTGCCCAGAGCCTCATCAAACCTGGCATAGAATGTCTCCCAGGGGCAGGACATCCACAACCTCTCTGGACAACCTGTACCATCATCTCACCATTCTCTGAGTAAAAAATTTCCTCTTAATTTCTAACCTAAATCTACCCTCTTTTAGTTTAAAGCCACTCCCCCTTTTCCTATCACTATCAGGTCACGTAAAAAGTCAGTCCTCCTTCTGCTTGTAAACTCCCTTAAAGTACTAGAAGACTGCAATGTGGTTGCTCCCCAGAGCCTTCTCTTCTCCAGACTGAACAAGCCCATGTCCCTCAGACTTTCTTCATAGGAGATGAATTACAGGCCTTTGATCATTTTCATGGCCCTCTTCTAAATGTGCTTCAACAGCTCTGCATCCTTCCTGTATTAGAGGTCTCAGGCATGGACACAGTACTCTAAATGGGACCTCACAATGAAATAGTGAAGGGGCACAATCATCTCTCTCACCTTGCTGGCCACCCCCCTTTTGATGAGTAGGGATGGCAGACTATCCCTACCTACTTGAGGGACTGGCTTACATACTGGTTGCCTTTTAGGCAACAAATCTCCATGCCATACCTGTGAGAAAGGTACCAGGATGATACATCCCAAATATTAGTGATCCCACTGCCCTGTCTCTATTGGGCAGAGGGAGTCTAAGAGATGGGGAGGAATGGAAACAGGTCCCTGTTCAGCACTGCAGGAAAACCACTTCCCTACCTACCTTGATTCCCTAGATGTTCCTATGTAACAGGTATGAGGCTCTGGAACTCGAAGGACTGGTAAGTGAGGATGCAGTGAAAGGCCCACCAAGGAGATTGTCTAGGGCAAGGAGATAGTCTCCATGACTCAAGATTGCCTCCAATAAAAAGGAAAGAAGGGTAATTGTCATGGGCAACTCCTTTCTGAGAGGCATAGGGAGCTCCTTATGTCAACTTGACCCTGCCCGTAAGAAACTGCAGCTATGAAGTCACTGAGAGTAGCTTGAGGATTGTCAAGAAGGACTTCAGGAGACTGGAGTAGTTAGTGGGCAGTACAGGTGGTCTTTTCCTCTCTATCTTCAGTGACAGAGAGGGATACTGAGAGGACCAGAAAAGCCCATCTGTTAAATACATGGATGAGAGGCTGATGCAACCACAGGAATTTTGGCACTTTCAGCGATGATGGCTGTTGATAGGTCATAAGAAGAAAAGAATTATGGCCATGAGCTTTCTGTGCTCATTGACAGAGCTTTAAACTAGGTTTGGAGGGGGAAGGACATGATAGTAAACCTGACCATGAGAAGGTACAAGATAGCATAGCTAAATTAGAAGGACAAGATGCTAGTGGGGAACCTCAACCTGCTGCATCTTATGATAAATATATTGTGCAGTAAGAGATGGAGGCCCATCACCAGGGCTTTAAATGACATTTGATGGGGGAAAAGGATGTACTGTTGAGGAACAGAGAAGAGTCAGAGAACACTGTTAATTTAGGAAGCAGTGAGGGGAAACCTCAGATTTGTCCCAGAGAAGAGGGAAAGCTCCTCTAAGAAGGCTTTGGGAAGGCTCCTCTAAGAAGATAATGCTGCTGAAAGATGAAGTACCTCTATACCAATGTATGCAGTATGGAAAATAAATATGAGGAACTGAAAAGTGTGGTGCAATTAGGAAACTAATTTTATTGCTGTCAGAGAAACATCATGGGATAGCTCACATAAACTGCAATATCATGACTGAGGGCTATGAGATTTTTAGAAGTTATAGGTAAGATAGAAGGGCTGAAGGAGTTGCTCTCTGTTAAGAAGTGGATAGACTGTGAAGAGATGCCCCTGAGAAACAGTCATGTACAGGCTGAGAGCCTGTGGGTTAAAATTAGGGACTAGACCATTAAAGGGCATGTAGTAGATGATGTCTACTACAGATCATCTGACAAAGCGGAGCCTGTTGATAAGGCCTTCTTGCTTAAACTAAGAGAAGCATCTCTCTCGCAGGTTCTCATCCTGTTGGAGTATTTCAGTTGCCCAGATATTTCAATGTGGTGAGCTGCAAGTAGTCCAGTAGACTCCTGGAGTCTATTGAAGACAACTTTCTGGTTCAGATAACGGACAGACTCACTAGAGGTGAAGTGTTGCTGGACCTGATGCTCTTCAATACTGAAGAGATCATTAAAAAGGTTAAGATTGCAAGGCAATCAAGGCATCAAGGCAGCGTGGGCTGCAGCGACCATGCACTGGTTGAATCTGTGATCTCAAGGAACACAGGCTCTGCAATATATTACTTCTGATTTCATATCAGTATGATGGGGGATAATTTTATGAGTGAAAATTAAATAATGAATATAAAAAGACTTAATAGGACATTTGTCAATTTTAAATTTGCCTCAGCATTTCTAAAAATATAGGTAATTTTAGTGATTAAATTTTGAAGCATTACACTGGGATTCAGTGTCTTCATCCTATTTCTTCTCTACAAATCCCTCCCACTCCCAAAATGTTCAGAAATCATTTCTCTAAGTCTTTCTTGATGTAATTTTACTCTATTTTGCAGCATCTTAGTCTTATGAATGTTCGTGTTCTATCTATTTTTACTGAAAAACCATGTTTACTCACAAAACTAGTGGCTAGAAAACAACAGAGCAGGACTTTCTCATATACAGAACAGGATTTGAAAAAGATTTTTTCTGAAGATGTAATGTTCAGGAAATGGATTGTTTTGTTTTGCTTAAACAGCAACGATGGCTGTTTTTGAATAGTGTGAATCTTACTATGAAACTACTAGTCCTTTATTTTTCTTTCTCTACTAGATTCCTTTCACCCCAAAATAAGCCTCTTATGTGGAAAAACAAAACAAAACAAAACAAACAAACAAACCATAAGTCTTTGTGCAAGTACAAGGTTTGACATTTAGATCTCACAGGGTGTGTGGGAATCTCTTCATTGTTTCTGAACAGTTCAGACAGGTCTTCCCCATACATTTGAAGACCTAGACTCAAACACGTTTATGAATGAGAAGTGTATCTTATTGAAGGCAGTGAATAATGTAACAGAATGTATGAGGATATTTGTCACCGAGACCCTAATTCAAGGGAAATTTGGTAACTGCTAAATCAGATTAAAATACAAGGGCTGCTCCAAAAATGCCTCCTATTTTATTATATTGGCTCACAATGTCAGAAGCAAATACTGTGGTATGGAAACAGAGGTTCAACATTCCCATCAATGTTTCATTAAATTTTTTTGCTGTGCTGCACATGGTAGCGGAGAAGCAGTCTAACAAAATGGCATCTGATATGGAAGTGTGTATGAATCAAAGATGTGTAATTGATTTCCTCCATTCAGAAAAAAAGTGCAACAATTGACATTCACTGATGTTTGCTTAATGGAGCACAGTGAGGCAATTGGTGGTACGTTTCAGCAGTGGCAACAGCTATGTGTAACACAAGCCATGCTCTGGATGACCATGCATAGCTGTTACAAAACAAAATGAGAAGCTTCTCAGTCAGCTCATCCATGTAAATCAGTATATTATAGCTATGTGCAGAACTGAACATTGTCTTCAAAGCATTGGAAACGATGGAGTAGTGTTGGATTACTGCAAAGTTTGTTCCTGATGGGTCCCATGAGTTCTTATCTAGGAACAGAAAGAACATCCCATGCAAGTTTGTCAGCATCAACTAAACAAGTGTAAGGCTGAAGGTAGCAGTTTGCTGGATTGCATTATTACTAGTGATGAGAAATCATGTCATCACTGTGAGCAGGAGTAAAATACCAGTCCATAGAGAGTGGACATGTGAATTCCATCCTGAAGAAAAAGTTCACAGCACAGACCTCAACTTCTAAAGAGATGTGCACTGTCTTTTGGGATAAGAAAATGATTCTTCTGGATTTCCTTGAACTTGGACACACTGTCAACTTGACTGCTACATTGTGACAGGCTCCATGCCAGGTAGAAGATTGTTGAGTGCACTGACAATCTTTGTTGGACTATTTCACGGCACCTACTAAATAATTTATAATTAGTGCCTTCTGACTTCCATCTATTTGGGCTGATGAAAGATGAACTGCATGGGTGACATTTTCCTAGCTGTCACAGCAGCTGTGAAAGAGTGGGTCACATTCAGTGGTGCAGATTTTTATAAGTGCGATATGCAGGAACTTGTTCATTGCCAGTGAAAATGCATAACTAATGGTTATGAATGCTTTAAAAAGCAGTATTTTGGAACTGAGAATTTGCTCAATCAGATAGTCTTATAGTACTCCTTGTATCTGTTGTAGTTTCCATGGAAATAAATAGGAGGTGCTATTTTCAGGATGACATAGATATAAGCCATCAATTTCTACAAGTAAAATCTGGTTATTCTTTCCAATATTCATTGTACTTTTGAAGACTCCTTTGTGGATTACTTAGAAATCATACTGGGAAAACATTTTGGTACAAAGAACAGAACGGAACAGAACAGAATAGAATAGAATAGAATAGAATAGAATAGAATAGAATAGAATAGTTCTGTTGAAAGAGGTCTTCAAATATCATCTATGTGCATGCTTTTTCTTGAAATACATGAGTATTTATTTACTCATTCAATGTGAGATTCAGCACTAAGCCCAAACAGATTGGCAGTTTCTAGGACATTTTGTGTTTTATGACATCAGATGCAGTCGACAACTTCTCACTGATCACTTAGTGCAAATGGCATTCTGCTGCAGCTACTAAACCTTGATAAAGATTTCTAACTCTAGAGTGCTCTGGGGATTAAATGAGGCTTTTAAAGCTGTAAGTAATTAGCTGAAATGTTTATAAAAGAAGAAAAGTAAGTGTGCTGAACTTTTTTTAACTGAAGTATTTACATTTTCTGACTGACAAAGCTCTTTAATATATTTTTGTGTGGGTGTACCAGCTGTTCTGTATGTAAAGTCGTACAAAGACTCTTCTGTGACTGTTAACCATTACACAAATGCTTCCTTGAAAGGAATTGTGCTTCATGGCATAAAGTCAGTCTATCAAAAAGTTTTTGTTTTTAATGTATAGTATAGTTTTCACAGTATCTAACTTCAGATACTTCATTTACATGCCTAAATTAGAAAGTGGTCTCCTCCTGAGAATTCAGATCTCCGACACTCACTAGCACTCACTTACGGCAGACGCTGAATAGAAATCAGACAGTAACTATGAATGCCTGTGAGAGAAACAAAGTAGATAGGTGAAAGTATCAATCAGCTTTATGTAAATCTTAATATACCAAGCACATGTGCGTCATAATTAGAAGAGATTATGAAAGTTTATAAATAATCAGAGTATCCTGATAAAGAAACTTGTGCTTACATAACATTAAAAAAAAAAAGAAAAAAGAAAGAGTAAACTCAAGGGGAATCTTATGTAGGCTGTACTGACTCAAAGAACACTGAGCATATATTTAGAATGATTAGAAATCTACATAAGAAGCTTGAAAAATTGAGTGTATATAATCACTTTGCTTCTGAGGCATTATTGATTATTTTAAATGAAAAGGGGGTAGGCATCAACTCTTTTCCAGAGGCCACAAGAGCACCAGTTGATTGTGAAGAGTCAGTGGAAGCAGAACAAAAGACAGAAAAGCAGACACCTAACAATTAAGTATTGTGGGTGATTATGTCTTGATCAAGTGCCTATGCTTGTCATTATTTCTTTTATTTAGGAATTTCACAGAATCACAGAATGGCCTGGGTTGGAAGGGACCTCAAGATTATGAATCTCCAACCTCCCCACCACAGACAGGGCCACTGACCTCCACACTGAACACTAGACCAGGCTGCACAGGGCTCCATCCAACCTGGCCTTGAACACCTTTGTCCACCTGTGGACAGGGCATCTGTAATACTCTCAAATGCATCTTGAATGTGCAGATTTACCTTGAAAAAAAGAACATAAGGGTTTACTCCCTGGGCAGCTTGTTCCAGCACCTCACCACTCTCTCTGTAAAGAACTTCCCTCTCATATCCAACCTAAATCTTCCCTCCCTCAACTTATAAACATTTCCCCTTGTCCTGCCAATATCTACCCTCTCAAAGAGTTGATTCCCCTCCTGTTTGTAGGCTCCCTTTAGGTACTGAAAGGCTGCAATGAGGTCACCCCGCAGCCTTCTTTTCTCCTGGCTGAACAAACCCAGCTCCCTCAGCCTGTCTTCATATGGGAAGTCCTCCAGTCCTCTGATCATCTTTGTGGCCCTCCTCTGGACCTTCTTCAACAGATCCCTGTCTTTCTTGTATTGGGAGCCCCAGACCTGGACACAGTACTCCAGATGGGGGCCCATGTGCACAGAGTAGAGAGGTACAATCACCTCCCTGTCCCTGCTGGCCACCCCACTTCTGATGGAGGCCAGGATGCCATTTGCTTTCTGAGCTGCAAGAGCACTCTGCTGGCTCATGTTAAGTTTTTCATCCACCAGGACCCCCAGGTCCCTCTTTGCAGGGCTACTCTCAAGGATTGCTCCTTCCTGTCTGTATATATGCCTGGGATTTCTTTGGCCCAAGTGCAGATCCAGACAGGCTGTGAGGTCTCCATCCTTGTAGGTATTCAAAACTTGACAGAACATGGTCCTGAGAAACCTGATCTGATTAACCTTCTTTAGAAAAGAGAAGAACAGGAGAAGGAGCACCTCTGAAACATCCTCTGAATGTCCTTTTCAAACGGCATTTTTTTCTACTGAGTATAAAACAAATGTTTCAGATTAATGATAAATTTTGTGGCCAAAGGTTTACAAGAGAACTTATAATTTCCTTCAAAAAAATGCAATGTGTATTTTGATAGTCCAGTTTCAACACTAAAAATCTGATATTACCTTCAAGAAAACTGTAAATACTAATGCAAAAAATAATTATGTTATAACCTTACTTTTGAAAATGAAAGGGAAAAAAAAAAATCAGTTTTTTCAAGGAGTGTGTGTTTTCTCAAAACTTCCTTCAGAATTTATCTACTATAATAAAACCCAAAAAATAAATTGTGCAGGAAGAATGGCCATGCAATTTATTATAGCAGACAAACACTTCTGGCTGCTCAGTAGCACATCTCAGTTACACGATCGTGCCAAATGCTGCATTCTTTTGACCTCCAGAATAATGTGACTAGGTGTGCTATAAATATTAATAGTCCATTTAGTTTCTTATATAATTACTTGGATCCTGAATGGATGCACAGTAAAGGGCTAAAAGGATTGCTGATGAAAAGAGTCAGAGAAGATAATGTTTTCAAATAATTTTGAAACAAATCTGATTTATTCTGAATTTATGAACCATAAGAGATTTTAACAATGCAGTCCCAGACATTCCGCATCCTATCATGTAGTACATCTGCTGAAGTACTGGATTCATCCAGAATGTCGTGAACAAAGGGCAGATTAAAATTAGTGCACTTTAATTGAAGTTAAAAGCCTCACTGACAGAGCTACCAGTGAGATTCTCCTTTACTTCAGAATTTATGAAGATGGGGCTGACTGATTGTACAACAACCTCATCTTCTTTCTACTCTAATTGGAGAAAGATCAGAACGGCCTTTTGAAGCTCCCTGAGTTCCCATCTAAAGCTACTTTCCCCACAGAGGAGTATTGTGGTTGTATGGTGTCTTCTTCTTGACTTCTGACCTTTCTCTGGTCATGTTTAAATCTAGAAGGAAAAAAAGGGCCTTGGCCTTGGATTGAACTGGGAACTGCTATTCTAGAAGGAAGAAATGTAAGTATCATTTTCCATATTTGCTGCATGCTGTTAGTTTGAAAGGATGAAAAACCTATTCTGGATTTTTATGCTGCTCTGAATCCACTCTGAATCCATTGCTCATATTTCATCTATAAAAGAATAGCACAGGGATCTTGCTACTTGCTAAATACAGAATTCTCATAATTGTCCCATTGCTTTTTTTAATATAACTATCATTACATACATGTTATTTGGAATGAAGCTCATTCCAATATTTCTTGAAATTTTTCTTTCAGCTCTACATCATCATCAATTTAACCATAGAAATGTGCTGTTCCATATTTAAAATAATATACTTGGAGATTGACTATCCAAGTAAGCAGGCCAAGTCTCTCTCTTTCTTCCTCACCCTCTCTCTTTCTCTTTACTTTGATAAGACTTTCTTTGAAAACACTTTGAGTCATTCCTTCAAGGATGACAAGCTAAAAGAGAAAAGGCTAAAATATGCCAGACTACTTTATTACTTTGGGGGAAAAAAAAAGAAAAGAAAAGCAAACAACAACAAAAACAACTAAACACAAAACAATAAAACTAACAACAATCCTGCATGTATCAATCACAGGAAAAAAAAAATAGAATATTTAATTTTAACTTGCTGCTTAACTAATTCAATTATTTGAATATTAAGACTTACATGGTATATCATTGACAAAGAATTTAAATCGCTAATGACTGGAACAGAGCTGTCATCCTGCTAATATTTAAGTATTATCAGTAGGCTTATATTGCTTATATTACTCTACAGGTTTCAGATTATATTTATTGATTTATGTCAGATATTAGAAATTGATCTAATGTTATTCTGAAGACTGAAATGCAAGACTTTCATCCAGCTTTTCTATAATTCAGCCAAGTTTTTCCAACTACTTTAATTCTGGAGGTACATTATGAAAACCAGTATACTCTGTTACAATTAATAGGAGCACAGAGAGATGGATAATTCTTCTGTTGTTTTTTGTTTTCTCTTTGTTTTGGCTTTTGTTGTTGTTGTTGTTGTTGTTTCAGTTTTTTGTTTGTTTGTTTTCCTAGCTATTACTTTCACATTATATCTGAAGGCAAGGTTGGAAATACTTTTGCAGTTGAAACGTCATGACAGCTATTGCTACTCCCTCCACATTTCATCAATTCTGAAAAAGCTCAAAGGCGAGTGAGCTGTGTTCCATGTCAGAGACCAAAATGAACAGGACAGGTGGAATAGGTAATATTAAGAGTCAATGCAAAAAAAAAAAAAAAAAAAAAAAAAAAAAGTTGGTAATCCAATAAGTCAGTAGCTATGCTGACAATTACATTGCTTCTTATTCATAAATAAATAGGGTTTTAAATCTATTAATATCTCAGAACAGTGTTGTGAACTGGCTCACTGTTTAAGGGCTGCCTCACTCCCTCTCTTGTTATTGTGTTAATAATTGTGTACAGAATTCAAAGTGGAGAAGTGTACAGTGTTTCAGCTCATTTCCTGACTTTTTATCACAGTAGTGTAGAGATACTCATTGAGTTGGTAGCCAGAGTTGATACTGTAAGGAATATCCAGAGGTTTACATCCTGACAGGAATTTGATTCAAGTATATGAAAAATGGCAAAACTAAGCAGAGCAAAATGCAATCGTGATTTGGGTCTTGTATACATTAAAGGAAGGGTTGTTCTTTATCAGCACTGGTCAGATGTAGAAGCTTTTAGGAAGTGACCAATGTGCAAGTCTTGTTACTGTACAATGCCCTGACTGGAATACAGGACTTCCCTAATGCAATATTTGTACAGTATTTTATAGATATTCATAGAATCATAGAATCTTTAGAGTTGGAAAGGACCTTTTTAAAGGCTATCTAGTCCAACTCCCCTGCAATGAACAGGGACTTCCACAGCTAGATCAGGTTGCTCAGAGCCTGGCCTAGCTAGACCCTGAATGTCTCCAGGGATGGGGCTTCGACAACATCTCATATTCAAGTATCCAAATATGTGAAAAGACTCACTCTGTTCTATGTGAAGTCTGCATAAGCTTACTTAAACAGGAAGACATCTGCACCCAGAAAAAAAAAAAAAAGAGGGAAATTCAATAGGAAATAATATTAAGGTTGAATTTATCATCAGCTTCCTACTACTTTAAATGGAAACCAGATGCTTAAATCATATCAGAAAGCTAAATATTTCTGATGATCTAGTACCAGCTTTTTGAAAAATATGAAAAAGAATCTGAACAGAATATCTCAAAAATCTCCAGTTTTCTAGATCTAACATATATTATTAGGAGGCTAGTTTCACTACTATAGACTCAAAAACAAACAAACAAACAAAAATATGATTGCCAATACTTTCCAGAAATTTCTGAAATATTAATTTCAATTATTGAGAAAAACGGTATAAAAAGTAGTAAAAGCTAGAATGTTTATCACATAATTTTGGGGAAGGATGAATAATATGCTTAAGAAAAAATGGAGATAACATGATCTACCAGAACTATAAAATTATAATCAAAGTAGAAACTACTCCAAAAAATGCAGGAGGAAAAACAAACAAACAAACAAACAAACAATAAACAACAAGAAGAAACATACTTTCCTCTTTTTGCTGCAGTCTGGTTTATCATGAGATTATTTTCCTCTCTAGCACACTTTATGGTGAGGTTGTGAGGTTGTGCCAGCTTTTTCCTTGTTTGGAGTGTCACTTTGACTTTGTAGTTAATTTTCATTTCTCTGAACAAGAAGACTTTGCTTCATATCCTATTAGCTGATAGCTGTAACGATACTGAAGATTACTATGAATGAGGGTTCAGTGGTTAGACATCATAAAGGTACTATCTTTAGAGTGAGATATAATGCCATGTTTTCATTTGCAAGTTTCTGAATTTTTTTTCAGACACGTGTTAAAAATCTCACAGCACTTCGGGATTTAGCCAACATCCCTTATCTAAATTAATACCATCACAGACTAATTAGACACAATATAACTATTCACAGCTTTTTGTATGAAAGTTCTGAATGCAAATTGCTGTGTTTGCATAAACTGGTGCATTACAGGCATACAATTTATTGGAAGATGCAAATCACAGGAAAAAACAAATGTAAAACAAAATGATACAACCTGTACTTATTTTCGCTTGCATTATTATTATTGTAGCAGTTCTATCATCTGCATTAGTTAGGCTTTTATAAATACAGAAATGAAATAAAGAGATGCACCGCTTTTATGTATATACATACATGAAGGAATATTTTTCCTATTATTTTAAATTTGGTTTATAGATTATACCAAGGAAAGAAGTTGTCTTTCTCAAAATACTTAAGGTATTTTAAGAAATCTCTTTTGGGGAAAAAGTAAATAAATCTTCTAGATGTTTCTTGTATTCAGTTGGAGTTTTCTTCTCTGAAATGAAGTAATATATCTCTTTAAGGCAAAAGAAACAACTGTGAAAAAAATCCAACTATAACAACAAAAACAAATAAACAAACAATAATAATTACTCTTTGGATTATCTCTAGAACTATAAACAACAAATAACAAAGTTAATGTCACCCTTTCCACTATCTCAAGATAAAAAGTTATAAGAAGTTCAGTCACATTAATGCCAAATGCTTTCTGTTTGTTGTTTGTTTTTCTTTTTTTTTTTTTATGTTAGGTCCTTATGAGTCCCTCTAAAACTATATGAAGACAAAATATATCAGACAAAGAATTACTCTTAAATACTGTTTTTATTTTATGTTTTGTATATATATATATATATTTTTGCAAACAGAGGAAACAATCTTTTTAATTCATGTAATATTTTGCAACAACAAGAATACAAGGACTTTGGACAAAGGGGAACAAATAGCAAATTAAAAAGTAACAGAAAAAAAAACAACATTCAATCTGGGATGACATTTGCTAGAAAGTGTACATATCGAAAAGCAAATTAGAAGGATTAAACACAAGCTATAACGAAAAAGCCATGTTGAGACTGAAAACTCAAGCTCTAAATAGTCAAAATTATCTGTTCAGTCATAATTGTATCCTTTTTGAGCATGATTGTACAGCTGTAATGATCATTTTATTAAATTATTTTTATTGTAGACACTTCATACAGCAAATGGATAGTATTTTAAAAATGTGCAGTAATTTAGTTCTTTTTCTCTTAATTATTTAACATCCTAGTCAATTATTTACAGCACACTACTCCAACTTCCTTTTAAAGATAGACTTGGCGTATTTAGTAATTATCTTCATGGGCTTTCCTATAATTTTATCCCTCTACAATCTGAATGATTCAATACCTTATCTATTATTTTTGCACTTCATGCAGAAGAAGAGATTGTCTTAAAAATGGAGCTTAGATGGAGCCTGAAAAGATGCACTGATATTTATGAGTTTAAATTGATTTGTAGAAATCTTGATTTTTAAAGGAAATCTGCTTCCTGTAAGATTTTTGTTCACAGCATGTATCCATTGGTTTTAACTGCAGCTATGACTACTTAGTATTAATGGAAATGGGACTACGGGGTTTCACCGTATAAAATAAGATATGTGAAGTCTCTAGCTCTTCGTCACAGTAATTTAGCATTTTAATGCTCAATATTTTTTTCCTTCCCCAAAAATTTTTGCTTATACAACTTAAAGTCCTTACAGATACTTTTGTGAAGATTGGAGTATTCTTTCATTATTCGTGACACCAGTTGTAACACAAGTGTATTCTGTACAACAAGTAGGACCAGGTTGTGTTTGGATGCATGTCTAAACACCCCATTTATGGTGAATCTCAAACTGCGCTATGAAGAATTTTATAATATATATATATTTAATTCTTATTTGCCATCTGATTGCTTTATTTGACTGTTAATAATCTTTGAACACAAATTTTTGATTTGTGAATGGATGAAGTGTCCTTGCAAAAGAAAATTTGAAAAGAGCAAAAGAAGGTAGGGGGGCCTGCAAAACAAGATAAAGAAAAAGCTGAGAAGAGTTTGAGTCACAAGAATCTGGTTAAACAAACTTATCTTGCAAGTATATGGCAAGAGATGATAGCTTAGCACCTGCATGTAAATCTTTTTTGCTGTGCACAGCAGACAGTGATAGACATTACAGGATGCAAAGACAGTTCTAGTTGGGCAAAACAACAAAGTCTGAACCTAGATTAAAACACATGTATAAACAAAGGAAACAAAGAGGAGTACCTACTGGGGGGGATCTAGAAGATCTAGAAGATCTAGAAGAAGCAAATCTAGAAGAATGCGAGCCTCGAGCACCTCAGGCAATGGGGAAAGGGAGAAGGGTTCACTGGCATCAGGGTACTGGGACAAAAGAGGGACTGTGTCCCCAAGTAGTTGGAGAGACTCTCCCTTTATTCAAATACAGAAAATTTTCCTCTTTCTCTTTTTGGAATAAAGATGATTGAGCAAACTCACTGGAGCAGAAATTTTCCTAACAATTTGTAATAACTTTCTCTAACAAAGGGTTAATCCAAATCAGTACATGTGTCCTTTGTTATCACAGGCAATATTTTTTGCAACTTGAGCTGACTGTGTAGCTAAGATCAATGCAGATATAAAAATCACAAGGGAAGACACTAGCAGAAGATATCACAGTCATTTGCTGCTTTTAGTATTACCCTAAAGTATTGGAGGAAGTTATCCTTTATCAACATGGTTTCTATTTTCTTCAGCTATGCCTGTCTAAAATACCTATTTCTCAATGATTTGTCCTTATTACAAGAATTTTTATTTCAGCCTTATCCTAACATGGCTGGTACAACCATCCTCTCCATCTACACAGTGCCATTCTCTATTTATTCCATAGAGATTAGTAGGCTCTATTCATTCTCTATTTCCCCACAACTTCCTATTTTATTTTCTGTGTTCAGCTGATATTTACAATCTGATTCTTCTCATTACCTGTCTCGTGCCTTCCTCCAGTCAGTATTTACTGATTCCTGGTCCTGTTCTTATAACTTAAATAAACAAATAAATGCTAATGAAATTGCATGCTTTGCAACTAAATGAATTACTGTTAATGAGGAGATGGTTATCTAGTTACGTCCTCTGTACTGTGGTAAGGGACACCAGCATCAACTATAAAAGTTTGTGCTGTAAGTATTTCAGTACTGTAGTTAAACAAAATAACAAGCCACTTTTTTTCTTTTTCCAGAATAAGAATTTCCAGTTTATATTAATATGTCTAAGCTGCATGAACATAAGTATGAATGTCTGTCTCTTATTATTAAGATGTCTATTAGGAATTTCACTGTTTACTACAGCTAGATTTCACAGATAAAATCTTTACGCCCTATGCAAATTGTGTTCTCTGTGATCAAGGTTTCACATTAAAAAATGTGTAAATTATTTCTCATTCCTGTCTTTGCTAAACAGCGCAAGAACATTGCATTTTTTGTTTTGTATTGTTAAGATTTCTGTTTATATTTGAAAAGAGCTATACCAAGAAGTTACAACAACACCTGAGATGCATTTTTATAAGCTGTTCAGCAAGATATTTAGCATCACTTCAGATGTTGACATATCCGGAATTCCTTAGAGTTAACAGATCCTCTTAATTATGTCCCATTCAGTAGCTAAATTTTAGTAGCTGCTACTTTCTGAGTAAACAAACTTCAATCAACTATCAAGCTTTCAAACCCCATTAAGGATTTTGGGGGGACAGGAAAAATACTGAGACATTTGAATGTTCTGAAAGGTGTGTTGACTTTGTAATTTTTTTCATTTGTAAGGCACATAAATCTTTAAATTGTAAGACATCAACTGTATTTAATGTTTTAAAATACTTTTAAAAGTATATGAAGCACAGTAAAATGTTAATTTTCAAAGAAAAAAAAATATTTATTGCAATCTGCCACAAATTGGCGCTTAAGTAAATATTTTCATTCTTGGTCATATTGCTTTTTATTTTTTCTTTTCAGATAACATTTTATCAGTACTGATAAACCTCTAAGTTTGATAATTTTGAAAGAGGCGTATGAGCTTTTAAGTGTTGTTTTTTTTTTGGGGGGGGGGGGTTGGGGAGGGGGGTTAAGTGTTTTGAGAAAAATATGATTTATGTTTGATTTTAAAAATTGAATCTGTTGAAAATTCAGAGACTTAAGAAGATGAACCTGGAAGTCCTTTTAAATCCAGTAGTAAAAATGGAAAAAGTAAGTGAGCTATCTGCAGCTTGAGCTCAATTTTTGGGAGAAGTAATAATTTTAGCTAAGACATCTGTTTAGAGAGTCTAGATTTAAAACAAGCAAACAAAGAAACAACAAACAAAAACAAACAAACAAACAAAACCAAAAAAACCCGCCCTCACTGATATTTTGTTATTGATTTTTTCCAATGTGCTAAAAATTTATAGCTAGTTCTTCTTTTCCCTGAGATCTGTTAATAAACACATGGTTCTTTTGAATATAGTGTCTACCCAGATATGCAAGATTCCAAAACAAACTCTACAGGTCTTGGCGAGATCTTAATCTTGGAATAGTTAGGAAGACAAATTCTCCTTTTGCAACATATAAATGGAGGGGACACTGAATATTAATTTTTTGATTCCAGAGGAATTGCTAAACGGTCTCAAACTCCAAACTAAAGTTGTAATTGGAATGGAGGGCAATGTCTACAGTAATAGAGAAAACACAGCAGGGGATAGGCAGAGCTAGCGGTATGCAATCAGAGATTTTTGGTTTTGATATTTAGCATGTTGCATAGAATGGCAATGGTCAGTACAAATCAGCTTTGTACTGTCAATTTTTACTCATCATCTGATGGACAGCATGGTTCAGGGAGTGCTTCATGTTATCTTATGAATACTACACAGTTCAGTGGAAAGGAATAGTGCAAGCCATGTGGATACAACTTCTACCATGCCACTAGAGGGCATGAGAACAAGACCTTGGCTTTATATTTGCCATATTTGAGCCAATTAAATTTGCTCTTTCCTTCTATTGTGTACATCCAATACTTCAGAATCAATCTAAATTAATCTAACTTAAAACACAAACAAAACAAAACAAAAATCCAAACACACACATACAGAAAAACAAAATAATAAAACATTTAGTTAAATTTGTACACAGAGAAAATTCAGACCTGTTTGATGTAAATGAAATGAGTTAAAAAGAAAATGTAGAAATATCCAGACTGTGCTTGAAGATTATTTACTTGAACTTATTGTTACCTATGCTAGAGATTCAGGTTGCTGCAAAACAGGAAGCCATTAAGAATTGTTAGACTAATCCAAAACATATGGGTTTGGCAGAATATTTACTCTATGGTCTTCTCAGAAGCTTTCCAGTTAAGACTTCTGCAAATGTCTTTTATGCTGTTTCACTCAATTTTTTTATTCTTCTAACCACCTTCACGTCTTCCTATATGCTGAACACATTAAGTTGCTTTCAGAGAAATGTCCTAAAAACTTCAGATAGCCTCACCTATCCAAATGCACAGTTGTCACTGAGGCAAGTAGTAAGGTTTTATTACAATTTGTGAAGAAAGTGTAAAGTAATAGTGGGCACAGCAGAAAGTGAACAAAAAGAAATAGATAGCACTATCATAAAGCTGTGATGGCTGATCCGAAATTAATGCTTTCCATGTTATTATGTGGGCTCATGACATCAGAAGTAGATGTTGGTTATATGGTAGTAGAGACTGAATTTTCCCAGCAGTATTCCATTACATTTTATTGTCATGTGACAGATGACAGCATAGGGGCAGTCTGACAAAATGGCATCTGACATTGAAGCATATATGAAGTTGTGTCATTGATTTCCTCCACACAGAAAAAATGGGAATCATTGATATTTATCACTGCTTGCTGAATATTTATGGAAACCAAACAATAACACAATAGGGCAGCAGGTGCATTTCGGTAGTGACAGCAGCAATATGAAAGATAAGCCACATTTCAGACAGATATGAGCGCCCGTCATACCACAGAATGAAGAATGTCTCAATCAGTTCATTCATACCAATCAATGCCTTCTTATCATGGAACTGTGTACAGAACTGAATATCAGCTTGGGAAAAATGGAGGCAATGTTGGAACATCACAAAACCAGGTGGGTCCCATGAATGATCACACAGAAAGAGAAAGATCACCTCATGCAATTTTGCCAGCATTAATTGAACAATTATGAGCCTGAAGGCGATAGTTTCCTAGGTCACATCATTACTGGTGATGAGATGAGGTGTCACAACTACGAGCTGGAGTCAAAAACTATTAATAAAGGATAACCTTTGAACTCTTTTTTCTTGCTATCTGAAACATGTATAGAATAGTAAGGTTGCTGAACTGTGAGGAACAACTGAGCGAATCAGCTTATTCAGCCTACAAAAGAGGTGGTTTGAGGGGATCTAATGGCAGCACAAAAGTTCTTGAGAAAAAGTTGCAGAAAAGATGAAACCAAAGTCTTTACTGAGGTGCATAACTTAAGATAAAATTCTCATAACTTCTGATAGCTGATACTCTGAACAAATATAAGGGAAAATATCACTATGTGAATACATAAGTATGTAACAGGTGATGCAGAGGCAATTTGAGTCCCTGGAGGTTTTCAAGACTTGACTGAACAAAAACCTGCAAAACCTAGTCTGAATTCAGTAGTGATCTTCGTCTGAGCAACAGTTTGAACCAGATAATCAACAACGATCCATTTGAGACTAAGCAATTATTTGATCATTTATATAAATGAACAAAAGAATGCAGTAATATTACCTTGTCTACTTCACACACTGATTTATAGAATGAAATAATGAAAGATGTCTTTTCAATATATATTTTAACTTTTATAAAGTAATTTACCATTAGAAATACAATGAAGAATTACTGACAGTTCTGTCATTATACTTGCAGAAGGCAAAACTATACTAAAAAAAAGTTAGGATTTTACTCAAATTTTTCTACTTGGAGAAATTATTTTTCCACATACAATTATTTGACTACAGGACTTTCAGTACTTGTTGCCTGGATTTTTCAGTACAGAAGAAAACATATGGATATATTTGTGTTTTTCTACCCTCAGGATTTGTTGACTATTATTTTCAGAGAAACAGTAACCAAACTACAAGTTTTCTTGCAGTAGCAAGGTGTGGCCTGAGCAAAACATTCCTTCCAAACTGGTGGGTTTTTTTTTTGTTTTGTTTTGTTTTGTTTTGTTTTTTTTCCCCAGAAATAACCAGAAAATGGTTTCTGGTTATATGAACTAAGTTCATTTGTCTTCATTACTGCTTTAGACAATTAGTGATATAATTGATAAAAAAAATATTAATTGAAATGATTCTCTAGTGTCACCTAAGTACATTTTTATTTGGATAATAGAATGGCACATACTGAACTTCTCTTAAGTAATGGTACCAACCTTTCTTTCCTAGTAACATTTAAGCTATTATTCTTTGGAGCTGTAGGTTAAGGTTTACTGTCCATTTTCTAGGCCAATATTCGGTCTGTACCACAAACAGATAATACATTAGAATTATGAAACATGCAAGAGCAATTGAGTAATTTTTATAATGGATATGTTTCAGCATCAGACTGAAACAGTTTCTAACAATATTACTTAACACAAACAGGATTTACACTTATGAATAAGATATTAAATAGGAGTCACCAGATGGTGCTGTAACACCTAATTTTATAAAGTCCTTTGTCTGATCAAACAACAGTTTCTCCTTTCAGCCACAGAAAAAAACTTATTTTCTTTTTAGTTCCATGACACAACTCATTTTTTGGGAGAACTCTTGCAATGATTAGATGCTGGTTTTTCCAAATCAGTTTCACTGACAAATCATTTTGGTGGGGATAAGAAGAGTTCAGGTTTTTGGGCTGAGATTTCTAAACAAGGCACTATTTCTTCATACAATGTGGGCGAAAAAATGTGGGTGGTGTAAAATTACCACCTTCGGCACATAAGGTAGGCTGCTAATTTCATTCTCAAGATTAAATGTCCCTTAGTAAATAACTAACAACTTGTACACTGTATAGGAAAACAACAAGAATTACAAAAGCCTCGCAATCAAACAAATAACAAACAATTGAAAAAAAAAAAAAAATCTGAAATTTATTTTGACTTTCTTTCTATTCATATGGCAAAAAAAATCTTCCTAACGGAAGCACTTTGCCACTCCCTTAACTGAAGGCTAGGACAGTTCTAAAAGGAATACTGCAATCTGTGATGAATTGGATAGGCTTCTGAATTTATAGTAGCTAGCACTTGTTGCGTTTTAATCTCTGAAATTAATGTAATTCAACTGTAATGAAAAGTTTTGTGTAAATATCCATTTTTCATATACGAGTTTTCTTACTGCAGACACCAGTTTTCCACTGATATTTTCTATTATGCCTGAGATTGTTTTGACCAGGAAGAAAGAGTACTTCTTTCAGTCCATGACCTTTAAAGAATGTATAGATTTATAGTTAAAAAGGAGTGGTAAAAATCTTGAGATGTGATCCAGTCATTGTTCCTAAAACTTCATATAATTGAACACAATCTTAAAAGAAGAAAAAAAAGACAGACAATTTTGTACTTTCTCTGTTTCTGCCAATTAGGTGAAAAATTCCAGCAGTAGTTTCTCCCCAGTAATTCACAAGCAAATAACACCAGAAAGGATTAAGAAAAAGAACTATTGAACAATGGAGTTATTTAAAAGCCAACTAATTATATTTCCCCAACCACTTTATCCTTCATTATTTATCTATGGGAACTGCTGAATCATGGCCTGAACCTCTGATTAATCACCTGAGGCAAGCAATGAGTCAGCCCTGGGAGCACAGGTGAAGGCAATTCACCTGTACTGCCAGAGGGAGTGGAGCCTGGCTCGACTTCTCCTAGACCCGTTTAAGAGCTGACTACGAGTAAGAAAAGGTCTCTTTTGTAGATTTCTTCTTTGGAGTTTTGCAGCAAGCGCAGGACATGGGTAAGCATTCTGTCTATTCTCTTTTTGTTATTATAGTTTGCGTAGCTAAACTCTCTTGTTTGTTTCATAATTATGACATCTTTATATTCACTGACTATACACCTTATTACTTAGTTACTCTTAACTTCTTAGTTAGCACACATTTATCTGTCAGACCACCACAGAATCTTCTGTGTTGGAAGGGACCCATCAAGGTCACCTAGTTCAACTCTTCTGGAATGAACAGGGACATCTGCAGCTAGATAAAGTTACTCAGAGCTTGGATCCAGCCTCACCTTGAGTGATCCCTAGGGCAGGGTATCCTCCACATCTCTGAGCAATCTGTTCCAGTGTCCATCCCCCTTATTGTGCAAAAGTCTTCCTTATGTTCAATCTAAATCTCTCCTCTTTTAGTTTGAAACTGTTTCCTTTTGTCTTGTCACCAGAGACCCTGCTAAAAATCTGATATTTCTCATAGTCCCCCTTTGGACACTACTAGGCTTCTCTGAAGCCTTCTCCAGACTGAACAGCCCCAATTCTCTCAGCCCATCTTCATAGAAGAGGTGTTTCATGCCTTTGATCATTTCTGTGGCCCTCCTCTGGATGCACTCGAACAGGTTTACATGTATCCTGTATTGAGGACCCCATATCTGGATGCAGTACTCCACGTGAGATCCTAGCAGCACAGATTACAGGGGCATGATTACGTCCTTCATTGCATTGGCCACACTTCTTTTAATGCAGCCCAGTACGCAGTCGGCTTTCTGGGCTACAAGGGCACAATACCAGCTCACATTCAACTTACCTCCACCATTACTCCTAGATCCTTTTAGGCAAGTCTAAGTTCTATCCTTATCTCCCAGCGTGTATTGGTAGTGGGGGTTGCCATTATACAGGTGAAAGATCTTGCACTTGGATTTGTTGAACCTCATGATGTTCTTCTGTGCCTACTGCTCAAGTTTGCCTGTCTCTCTTGAATGACATCTAGTCCCTCATGTGTGTTGACCACACTACACAGCTTGATGTCATCCACAAAACTACTGAGGGTGCACTTGATATCACTGTTGACGTCACTGATGAAGATGTTAAAGAGCACTGAACCCAGTACTGACCCATGAGGGGTACCACTCATCACTGATCTCCACCCACAGTTTGAGCCATTGATCACTGCTCTCTGGGTACACAGCCAGTTCCTCATTCCTAGAACAGTCAAATTCATATCTTTCCAATTCGGAGAAAAGGGTGTTATAGGGGATCATGTCAAAAACCTTACTGAAATCTAGATAGATGACATCAGTTGTGCTCCTGTATCCACTGATACAGTTAAGAGATCATAAAAAGAGGTGATATATGGGGCAACAAGCATGGCTTCACAAAGGACAGGTCTTGCCTGTCCCGTATATCACCTATTTCTCTTCTGCATATTTTACAATCTATCTATCCATCTATCTTTTTTTCCAGGCAGATAAAAGAGGAATGGAAGTCTCCTTTTTTTCAGAACCTAAAAGACAATTATTTCTTTTATCAGCTCCAAAAAAGGTTTTATAGGAAATTCAAGTAAGCTTTGGGTTACTTAACAGTTTCAAGAGAAAGAGAGGAAAAGAAAGAAAGAGATCAAAGAGAGAAATCTGAAGTCCTGAGTCTGGTGATGGGACTGTTTTGCATGTCCTCAAAAGACAGGACAGGGCTTGGTAGGGATCAGGGCAAGTGTAGGGTACCAAGATAGATCTTATCTAGGGTACTGAGCACCTCCCTGAGCACAGGCACAAGCTGGGGCTGGTCTCTGATTTGGGCCTCTGGGTGGGCCAGCCTGAGCAACATCTGTGTCTTGACAGGGCAGAACTGTGGGGAGCTGCAGACTGGTCCTCCTGATGTGCATGGGTCACTTGAGCAGGGTAGAGGAAATCTTTAGGATCTGGGTGCAGGGAGTCTTTTGAAACTGTGGACAGCTAACTTTTTACCATTATGTAGGTACCTAAGCACCTAACAAGCATATTTGAAAGCTTCCCTTATAGTAACTATCTGGTAAAAAGAGCCAGTTATAGCTATCAAATTCAGTCTAAAGCAAAAGAAAGGTATGAAGGTTTAAGCCAAATAATCTCAACAGGTGTTTGTCATTTGAAATACTCTGGGATGCAGTTCCTTGTCCATAGTTGCAAGATGGCAAAGGTCTGCTTTGTCCTTGTATCGCATCTATCACTGTTGTTTGAATTGATTGTATCTGGGCATTTGTTTAAGAGAGCCAACCATTATCTCTACCGTCCATATTGGTTAGACTTCCACTTTTTAACATGATTTTCTAGATTTTATGTGACTGCATGTATACCTCACCTTTAAAGACTTAGGCATCAATTTTGTTTGTTTAAATGTAAGTGTTCAGTGTCATTCAAAATTACCTGTGCTATCTAGGACTTCCATATTGATAATTATAATATGGAGAGGAAAACTGTATATTTCTTCAGTTGAACTAGAAATGAAGAAATTCATGTCCGAGCATTTCAAGTAATCACTTTATTTGGCTGTCACCAAGACCTTAATATAGGTATTGATAATATTTTAAGCATATCCATTGAAATATTTTCTTTATTTGATTCAAGGAAACATTACTCAGACATTAAAATTCCCAGATCTTTTGCTATAACTACTTTCAAACTGTTGTTTCCTAGTCTATATTTGTGCAGATGATTATTTCTACCTAATAGCAAGACTTTGCAAATAGTCTTAAAAGGCAGCATCTTATTTTACCATGCTGCCTTTCCAGTTTGTTAAGACCTGTTTCACTTCTAATTTTGGCTTTCAATTGCATTGTCCAAGTCATTATTAATAAAGTGCCACTGGCTGCTGAGTAGAAACCTGGTGGAATATAATCTAGCTGGCAAAGCTCATTAACAGTTACATAAAAAGCTTTTGAAAAATGAAGATGTGAGAAATCTACGGATTTTACAACAGCTATCTGCAGTATTTGCTAACTTGTCGTACGATAAAGGAGAATTGTTTGGCAGAACTTAGTTTTAACATGTTGATGTTATTTACCTCCTTGTCATCTTCTGTGTAGCTACAAATATTTTATTTGATTATTTGTTCCAGTACTTTTCTGGAAAATAAAGTTGATTAGCTGGTCAATGTTTATTCCTTTCTAACCTGTTTCTCTAGTTTTTTCCATTTTAAAGTTAGACATATTGTGCTTTTTCACTTATACACATTTCTAATTTTTTTATTTTATTTTTGATTAATTCATTTATTTCTTTTTTTTTTTTTCTTTCTTGGTTGGTCTTTTCCTGAGTTTTCAAAGACAAATATGAGCAATGTGTCTCCATAGAGGACTTTTAATTACACACCCTTAAGTGTTGTGAGTCATAACGTTGCATTGCTAAAGACTTAAAAACCTTCGTCCAGAAGTGGAATAGATGGCAATGATATAACCATCTAAAGGCTGATATTTGTAGAAAAGAAAAAGTGGTGATCATGGCAGTTAACATCCTCAGTGCTGGATATATATACTGTAAAAAATAAATAAATAAAAAATTGCTTAAGATCTTTGCTATTGCAGTCTCCTTAACCTCCCTATGTAGAAATCCAAATTAATCTGGATTCAAAAGCTGAATTGCACTCTGTTAATTAAAAAATTGTTAAACAAAGAAGGTACCAGTAGCTTTATGTCATAATGTAAGCAGAGTCTAAACGTGACTTGAAACTGATGCATTTCTGAAAACTTGAAGGAAAAAATCATAGAATTATCAAGGTTAGAAAAGACATCCAAGATCATCTCATCCAACCATCAACCTATCACTCATATTTCCCCATTAAACCATGTTTGTTAGCATCCCGTCTAAACATTTATTGAATATCTCCAGGGATTCCTCTACTTCCCTGGGCAGCCCATTTCAGCACCTGACCACTCTTTTGGAGGATAAATTTTTCCGAATATCCAATCTAAACCTTCCCTGACACAACATGAGGCTATTCCCTCTGGTCCTACAAGTGCAGGGATGCTTTCTCCTCGAATCTTGAAAATCTTCAGTGTTGCTTCTCAGTTTATTTTCTTGTTCTTACTTGACTCTTAAACTCTTCAGAGCTAGTAGGATTTGTTTTGGTCATCTGATTATCATTGACAATTGCAATGCAACTCTTCAATATTTTTTTTTCTCTTCAGAATGTTACTTTTCTTTTTTCTCTTTATTTATATACAGTTAAGGTTTTCTCAGTAACAATGCTGGTTGTGTATTATTTCATACTTTAGGCTTTCTGATATTCAACATGTATGTGCTACTGCTTAATATTTGTCATCTGTCACTTAGTTTCCATTTTTGCTATATCTTCTTAAGGTGATTTTATGAAACCACTTGTGATTATATGCAATGATCTCCTTTATCTATTGCTCATTTCCCACATCCAGTTTGAAATTATCTGGCAATAAAAATCAGCTATTGCATACAATACAAAATAAATGCTATGAAAGTTGATTACATGTATAGTAATACGTATTTTCAAAATTGTATTTCTCTATCCAGAATGTGGGACTTCAAGGACAGCTGAAAATTTTCCTGCCATCCATACATTTGTATCATTATGAATTGCTATATAGAAAGAAAAAAAAAATTGGGTTGTTCCAGTTCTCTACTCAGTAGTCAATAAGAAGGATTTCCATCTAGCCAAAGCCTAATAATGTAGGATTTTATAAACAAAAAAAACAAACAAACAAACAAAAAAAACCCACAGGGAATATATACAAAAAAATATTTGGGAAAAGTGTAGGTCTGCCAGAAAAATTCTGAAAGGGCCTACGTTAAATGTACAGCTTTTAATTAAATTTTCTAAGGGCTTTAAGTGGCAGACATTCTCATAATAGCTAATAAGCTTAAAATAAATTATCCATTTGAGTTGGAGGAGACGTTAATTACTGGGAAACAAACGAGGAAAATCATGTATTATTAAACCTATTCTCACCAAAGTTTGGAGAGAGATGGAAAAATGAAATAAGTAAATGAGATCAATATTAAATGTCAATGAATTTAAATGACATTATGGTATTGAAATTGTATGAATTATGGACAGCAGCTCAAGACTGTTGCACAGATATTAAAAAAAAATATATGTATCTGCTATAATAACATTTTAAAAACTGACATAAAATAGTAGTGATTCAGGGGAAAAAAATCAGTGTACCAGTAGTTTACCAGTAGTGATTATACTGAGATAACTTCATATTTTGATGGCTTATGGAACATGACATAATATGTAAATGTATAATTTTTATTTAAATAATGAAAGGCAGCTGTCAGATAATTTTGAAACACAGTACCTTTTTGTCTAAATCAAACTGTGTTTGAACACTAACAATATTTATTTTGATTTCAAGTAAGAATTGAAATAAACAGCACTTTGCTGAAGTTACTTGCAACATAGTGTTTCTGTGTTTTGATAATCTCTTCAACAATAAACCATATATATAAAAAGCAACAAGCATCATTCATCAGCAGCTTTTCAGTTACATTAGAGTAAAGCAATAATATCCTTCTAATACAGAAGCATCTGGAAATCTAGTAGCAGACTAGTGAGTGGAGGAAAGAGGATATAGAGAGTATAATAGAACATTTATTAGTGTCTAAAATAATAAATAAAATGGTCTAGGGACCATTCTCTGAACTTGAGACAAACAGACATCTCATGTCTGTGTCTAGGTTATATTTGGATACCTGACTGCCCACAGAAACAGAGATGGGCAGAAGGGCAATTTGAAACAACCTGAAACTTAGAATGCTGAAACTCACTCTAAGAGGGAGGAATTATTCAGTGGAAAATCTAAAAATTATCTCAAAATTAACCACCACAAAGTGAAGTTTTGTAGGGAAAGTGATGGAATGCATACAGATGGAATTGATCATCCAGGTGTTATCAGGACAAAGCTGTTATCTTTCCTGTCAGATCAGGACAAAGATATTAGCAGTGATGGTTCAGCTGGCTGATCTCTTTTGTCATGGTTCTATATTTTTGGGTTTGTTTTTTTTTTTTT
>NW_024962262.1:22104670-22122175 GCF_019238085.1 Lagopus leucura
CTCTTGCTGCCTTGCAGTGGGTGCTGGAGGTGCTTTCCTAGCCGTTCCAAGCTTTTCAGGTTTGACTCGGTCCTGGGAACTCTCTCTCTCTCATCTTGTCTGATTTATTAATCTCAATTTCAATTAAATTGTATATATTGTGTTATCTTGTATTCCAATATTATAGTAAAATAAGTTTTCCTCCATAGATTGTTGCCGCTGTTCTTTTCCTCCCTTCCTTCCTTCCCATTTTTTGTGGGACTGGGGTGGGGGGGGAGGGCAGAGGCCTGTCGCCCCTGTCACGGACATAGATTGATCTGGTCAGCTCCGTGACATCTTTATAGTAAAAGGAATTAAGCATCAGATTTGTATGTTTCAGTAAGTTCAAAAATCTCAGTTAAAGTGCTGGCTCACTGCCTATTTCCATATAACCTGGATATCTTTGTAATCCAGAAAATTCCTGTAAACATGATCAGTCAATCTTCCTTTTCTAAGCCTAATACTTTTTTTCTACTGTTCTGTACAAAAACTCTGAGCTCATTTGACTCCTAGCATACCACAAAACACCTGCAGTCATTGTTGATCTAGATTGGTGAATTAAAAGAATGGTTCTGTGCATGATTAAAGGCTAACAGCAATAAAAGGGTGAAAACAAACAAACAAAAAAAAAAACCCCAAAACATTTAGCCAGTGTCTGTTTCTGAGCCCATATATAAACATTTTAAAATCTAAGGTAATAAAATGCACCATGAAGTGTAATTAAAAGGCATTTGTTATTTTGAAATAATTCCACTGTTCAGCATCTTTTTAAGGGAATGGGGCCACTATCATTGCTAATCATTTATATACCCATTTAAATTGGCTTTGAACATTATGTGAGGCTGTGGTTTCTTTCTAGTTTTCAGTTTAACTGTAACCAAAAAAAGTGAAAAGCTGTCAGATAAAGACAGTCACTATGATAAATAAACTGTAGGCTAATAAATAAATAGGAGTGTGACAAGCTGGAGGTTACTAAGTAATGGATTGAAGGATTGAGTACAGCTGGTCATAGTGAAGACAAGAAGGTGAATAGATGCAAAGTACACAATGCAGAAGCCCATAACATTCTCATTTCACTGTTCTAGCTTATTTCCATTGAGAAATAAAATACTGGGGATGTTCATGGAAAGATAAGAAGTTCTTGTGTGATGCACTGAGTTGCTTCCAAGTTTCTGAATGTAGAATCCTTTTTTTTCTAAATGAAATGTATTGAACCTCAGTTTCCTCTGCACTAGCAGTACTAGATCTGTTACCAGTACAAAAATGGGATGATGTGTAGCATCATCAACTGTTTTCAGGAATCTTTGCATTGATGGAGCGATAAGTAAGGACAAGGGCTTCTCAGGTGGAATAAATGCTGGAAGAATGATGTCATAAACCCAAATAGTTTATGTAATAGGAACTTAAGGTCCAAAATACAGAAAGAGAAAATAACTAAAAAGCCCAAATAAAACTGTTTATTAACTTTGTTTGTATATTGTTTATTAACTTTAAGCTTTGTTTAAATTCCTTTTTTTCTTCAGGGGTCAGGAACTTTGCAGTGAAGTGACAGAGCTTCAGAATGAAGTGAAAAAGGTATTTCCATTTTCTTTTCTTCTCATTTCCTTCTCTCTTCCTCCCTCATACTTCTGTGATGATTAGGGCACACTGTTGGGGTAAAAACAATTTTAAAAAATAAATGAATAAATAAAGGTAACTTTACTTTAGAATGATATAATCATAGAAACACCAAGGTTGGAAAGGACATCTAAGTCCAACTGTGCACCTGCCACCAATATTTTACCACTAAATCACAAGCCTTAGAATCATAGAATCACAGTGTTAGAAAGTACGTACAAGATCATCTAGTCCAACTGTCCTCCTGTCACCATTACTAGTATAAGCTACTGAACCGTATCTTGTAGCACATCATCCTGATGCCACTTGAACACCTCCAGGGTCAGTGACTCCACCATCTGGGCAGGCCATTCCAGTGCCTGACCACTCTTTGATAGAAGAAGTTTTTCCTTATGTCTAAAACAAGTCTCCCCTGGCATAACTTATGGCCATTTCCTTGGGTCCTATTTGATACCTAGGGCAAGATGAATGAAGAAGAATGTTGTGGAGTGCAATGGTGCTCTGAGTGCAACGCTCCCCTGAGCCTCCTCCAGGCTAAACAATCCCAGCTCCTTCAACCAGTCACCATAAGACTTGTGCTCTAGACCCTTTGCCAGCTATGTTGCCCTTCTCTGGACACATTGTAGGACCTCGCTGTCTTTCTTGTAGTGAGGGACCCAAAACTGAACACAGTACTTGAGGTGCAAACTCACCAGTGCTGAGTAGAGGGAGGTGATTACCTCCCTGCTCCTGCTGGCCACACTGTTTCTAATGCAGGCCAGGATGCCGTTGGCCTTCTTGGCCACCTGGGCACACTGTTGGCTCATGTTCAGCCGAGCATCAACCAACACCCCCAGGTCCCTTTCCTCTTCGCACTCATCCAGCCACTCATCCCTAAGCCTATAGTGCGGCATGGGGTTATTGTGGATAAAGTGCAGGACCTGGCACTTGGCCTTGTTGAACCTCATCCTACTCACCTTGGCCCAGTGATCCAGCCTATCCAGAACCCTCTGAAGGGCCTCGCTACCCCCTGGCAGATTGACACTACCTCCCAACTTGGTGTCATCTACAAACTTACTGAGGGTACACTCAATCCTCTCATTTAGGTCATTAATAAATATATTAAACAAAATGGGCCCCAGTACTGAAGCCTGGGAGACACCACTTGTAATGGGTCACCAGCTGGACTTATTTCCATTACCTACTAACCACTGGGCATGGCCCTCTAACCAGTTCCTTGCCCAAAGAAAAATATACTTGTCCAGGCCACAAGCAGCCAGTTTTCCTAGGATAATACTGTGGGAGACCGTGTCAAAGGCTTTGCTGAAGTCCAGGTAGACAACATCAATGGCCTTTCCCTCATCTACCAGTCTGGTTGCTTTCTATGATCCAAAGCCTAGTTTTAACACACCACTGTGGCATAATTATGCTTTGTGCAGCTGAGAAAATTCCCAAACTTTTAGAATGAGTTCTGCCGCAACTACAAGATAGAAAAGGTGAAACTGGAGAAACTGGCATAAGTATACCAGACAAAAGAAAACATGAATAATCTTATGGGAGGAAATAAATGTATTATAATTTAAAGTTTTCTCATAACTTTATCTATAATCTGTATCAATCTGTAGAACTACTACAATTATTTGTTTTATTTTTTTCTGTTTCTCTTGCTTCCTAGTCTTTTATTTTCTGCTCCAAATACAAGCCATCAGAAGAAAGTAGATATCTACCAAGATTTTATTCTACAGTAAATAACTTAAAAAACCAATGAAGATGCAATTGTAAAAATAGGTTAAAAACAAAACAAAACTAATGACCCACACTAAAAGTAGACTATTTAAAATAGTTATTATTTCTTACTTTGCAACAAATTTATGTTGTAAAACTGAAGCAGGAGTGGATTCTGAAGTATTTTAAAATGAACTTGAACTCGTGTTTTCTGGACATCTTAATTCCATTAAGTAGACAAAAGTTTTGTTGAGGTATAAACAGGAGAGCAAAGAGACAATGGAGTGAATGTAAAATAAAGTGTATGATATAGTTCAGCAATCATTTTCATATGAGGAGGAAAGAATAGGTTATCTGGTCTTGAACTCCATTCTCCAATTGTACCATGAAACTCAAATATGTTAACTTAATTTTATCACTTTTAACCATAGTTGTAGAAGGAATTAAAAGAAGTATTTTTAAATGGAGGAATATAGAGAGAAATGGTCATCAGAAATTCAACCCAAAGTGTGTGTCAAATTACCTAAAAATATTCTACCCTTCTTCACGACCTATTCTAAATAATTTGAGAACAGAGATGACATTTAAAAGAAGAAGGGAAGGTGGGCAGGAAGATCAGAGCTGAAAAGATGAATTTCTTGTGCTGGAGTATAACACCATCATTTTTCTTAATTATTCCTGACATTTCACCTATTATTCTGTGAGCTCCCTCAGAGCAGAGAGGGGAAAAATGCCAGTTGATTTTCAGAATAAATTGTGAAGAGATACAGTTGGCTTTTATGGCTGGAGTTTGCCCTTTGATATAAAGAATCATAGCACCATCTATCTGGTAAAATTAGCTATTATGTTTGCAGAGGTGCAATGCTTGGTAGATTATGCAAAATGGTGTGTATAGTAGATATCAGTATAGAAGAAAGCCACTAGAATAAAATTTGTTGCTATGTAAAAGGGTGGATACTGAAAATATGATGAACAAACCAAATACCTAGCTGCAGAATTAATTCTCTAATAACCTTTATTGAAACGTATAGGGCAAAATAAATAACATGTACCTGTAATGTTACTGAAACTCAATATATCCTATATAACCCATGACCACTGTTGTAGAAGAATATGTGTCATAACAAATGAAACATTAAGGCCCTCTAGAGTGCTGCTGTGAAACAACCATTAAATGTTCATAGGAACATGTGAGAAGGATACAGAGGCTGTGCTAGATAATCTTCATTTTCAATAGAAATACAGAAAACAAAGCAGAAAATTCAAACTGCTAATAGTACAAAATGTCTTCTGCTAAGGTAATCTTCATTTAATTGTTTTGTTTACTTGACTGTTTGTTTCTGTTCTTTAATTTCTTTACACTCTAGAATATATGAAAGAAATAAATTGGTAGCTCAGAGAATTATACTAAGCAAGATAACCACTGTTCTTAATAATGAGTCCTACCTAATGAGGATTAAACAATTAAAAATCCATGCTTATGAATTAATACACAAATGTCAAAGCATATATATGTTAGAAGTCCATCATCTGTGTTATAATACATTTATCTATGTGTTTATTTAAGAGAATATTGATTATTTATGAAAGAACAAACTCAGAATCTATTCTATTCATATGAAACTTCTTGAAAATTTGATACATTTGGTGGATAAACAGCTCCTACTTCAGTTTTCCCATCTGTACTTGTCAGTGTTCTACAGGCTGGTGTAGCCTGGTTCCATGGCTAGTGGGGTGGAGGAATCCACAGATCCATGCCTCTGGAAAAGGGAAACAGGGAACCCCAAATAATTCAAAATAGCGGCAACGATCTGGGGAGAAATAAACTAATTTACTAAATATGGTATCAGAATGCAAGAGAACACACTATAATACAATATAATTAGAACTGAAGCTAATAAATCAAATATAATGAGAGAGTATCTGAAAGCTGAAGGCTTTATACTAATGCTGAGGCAATGTGTATGGTTGGGAGGAAAGCCAAAAAAGGGAATGTTTTGTGACCTTGCAAGGGGTTATAGCTCCTCTCTGAACACAAAGTCCTCTGTGATATGTAGTTCTTCTTCTCTTATGGACAGGTGCCCGGAACTGGAGCATTAACTCTTTCACTTCCAGTGCACTACATGATGTGACGATGTGGAATTCTGATAACCGAAAGTCATAAAACCACGACATTTCTGAAATTCATAGATTTAAGATAATGAAACTACGTTAGCAGAAATCTGTACGATTTCCATTTTTTTTTCCTCTTTATAATGCATTTTATGGAGCAAGTTCTTACATGCCAATCTACTAGGAAGGTACAATTCTCAAGTACTATTTTGTTCCCATAAATTCTACCCTTCCCTCTTAGTGCTAGGAATTCTAGCAGGATCTTCACTAATACTGCCAAACAGAGCTGAAAGTGAAAAAAAAGCACACTTGTCACTGCCTTGTGAATATTCTTATATTTGGGGTATTTGAAAGTACTAAGTAATGGGACTGTTGTCCTTAATATGCCCAAAATTGGGAGGCAGGTAAAAAAAAAAAAAAAAAAAAAAAAAAAGAGCTAATTATTTCATACAAAAGAAGAATCTGAACTGTTAAGTAGTCAACACTAAAACCCTTCCCACAGCTGACTGCATTCTGTTCTTTTCTGGAAGGCTGTAATTACGCACTGTGATTGTTAGGCAGACCTTTGGACTTTAAGTAGGACTATACTCAGGTACTGTTCAGTGTTTATTCGTCAAGTCAGGGTATGAATACAGAGAGTTTTGTGAAGATATTCTGAGACATCATTAATCTCCAACAATTTGCACACACCATGTGTTTTCAAAATCTGTTTTTGCTCTGAATTAACTCTAGGCATCTGATTTAAGTATATACAACTGGAAATACAGTATAATGGGTGATTCCTGACATATTTTTATTAAATACCTCCTAAGGAATAATCTAGATTTTTTTTTTTAATTATCTACCCTGGTTTTAAGGAAAGGTGCTTCAATATTCCTTCTGGTCATTCTTCGGAAACTAGTAAAAGTCACTTAAAATAATAAATGTTATGGTATTTTGAAGACAGAAATTTTATTATTAAAGGGTCTATTGGATATTTTTATCAACATTATGATCTCTGTTGTTGCTATTTCAGCAATTCCAGCTCAGGAACACATATAGTTAATTGAACTAGATCGCAGGAAAAATAGAGAATAAATGTTACCTGTCCAAATTTTGACTGGGCTGTGGACCAAATAAGTAGACCAATAAGTTCTTGGAATTGGATGAAATTATGAAAAAAAATTCATCATTGGTGATTATCAGGGTAAAAGTGATTGTTGGTAGACATTTTTTTTTGCCTATAAATATACTGTCTGCCAATATTCGATCAGGACTAAGGTCCCTTGAGCCTACTATCTATAAACAGAGAATTGGGAAAAATTTATCACACATTGGCATGAATGTGCTCTTAAATTCTGACAATTTGTAGCCTAGAGACTTCCTGAACCAGAAAATATTTCTTCTTAATTTGCGCAATTGTGTTTTGAGATGCTATTAATCTTTAGCATATGACCTTGCTGAAGGAGTCTTGTACCTATCACACCATGTTAGATTACCTTTTTGTGAGTTCTCTTACAGTGCAAATAATCTCGAAAATGATTGAACAAACTTCAGCCGAGTAATATATATTTTAGGTATCAACTTTCAGATGAAAGGATGAAAGTTGATGAAAGCACAGTTGATGTACTAGCTCCTCTCTATTGATCTAGTGGTTAATTTAGATGCCTACATTGTAGACATAGAATTTGATCTTAAGATTCTAGTTGTCTCTAAATTAGAGGCATTAACAATAATACCCTGAGAAAAGATATTACAAAGAGTTATTAAACTTCAAATGTTAGTAAGGTATTTAGAAAAGACTTTCATAGGATCCACAGTATTTCATGTCTTCTGTTTATGTTTTAATCAGCCTGGCTGTTTCTGCTTCTGAAGCAAATAGTCTCTGGGATCCTGCGTCAGTTCTTATTAACTGAGTGTCTTGTCACAGCAATTTCTCTCACCAGTTGTGAAAACGTTTTAACTTAGTATCTTTATATCTAATTTCTTGACACTATTAAAGCAAAAGATTGATATTCTGTGTTTTCAATAGATTTGAAATTTGATCAGTATATACAAAGTTCTTTTGTTTTACTCAGGAGTGTGTTGCCTGGAGTTGTATTCAACTACAGCGTTCTCAATATTTGAAAAAAGCAAGAAAAAAAAAAGATTCCATTTGCTTCATTGTATTCTGTTAGACTTAGTTTTTGAGACACAACTGTTTCTAGGCAGAATAATCACAGGACTGAGAGATAGCAGGTTAGTGGCTAACAGACACAAAAAAGCCAACTTATCAAGTCTGCAGCACTGTCAAACAGATTCCTCCCTCTTCTGTCCAAGCTATTAGTTTATCTAGAATACAAAGAAAAATAAGCCGAAGTGGAATTCTTTGCCATTTTCAAACAAGCTATTTCTTCACTGAAGCAGTCACTCCATACTACAAACTGATATCCTCTAAATAGATCAGATTCTGAATATTTAATGCAGAAGGTGTAATTCTTATTTTAGATCCATAGGTGCATATTGCTACTGAGCTCAAAAAATGATCTATTTTGTTCTGACACACATGCAGGGCACACCTGTCAGAGTTCAGATTCAAGGCCTACACTGGCAGTTTCCCACCAGATTAAACAAGCTGTAAGACCTAAGAAAAAAGAAACCCTGTAGTGCTGAATGTAGATGTGTACTCTGTGTAATGAGAAGTGAGGTGATTTCAACAGCTTGCCCTTCATGTTCTTCAACAGAAAATAATCTGATATAAATTTTTAACAAAAGCATGATGTGAAAATTATTACTTTTCATTTAATATGGTTTTTATTTTTTATTAATTTTTAAATTTTTGGATGCCTACAGTTTTTCATAGTGAAACTTTATAATTTAAGGGGATTTTGCTTCAGGCAAAGCACTGCTTTTTGATTTTTTTTCTGCACTTGTCTTGGTTTAACAATATGAACTTTTTCAGATAAGTGCAAAACTGTGTTTGACCCTACAAGGAAGAAGTTTTTTTTTAAAGAAATTTATACAAAGTACTTAATAAGTTATGTCACTCAGTATCACTGTATATATTTTTTTCAGTGACTACAGTTAACTTTCTGAATCCCCAGATGCTAACATTTTAATAAAAACAAGACATTTTCAACAAAATGTCAGTAGTAAAGTGATCAAAGTGCTATGGGAACAGTTTAGCAACAATTTGAGCTTTGATTTTCCTATTCATTTTCCAAAACATTCACTTAAAAAACATTTATTGAAGCTGAACTGCCTTTATCAGTCTGATCAGAGTTCCATAAAGAACATGCATGATTCAACGGACTCTCCAAGCTTTAAAAAATATCACTTTGATATACGCCTCACAAGTACAGCACAATAGTTTTCATGCTCACGTTTGTTAAGATTTAGTGCAGCCATTAAAGAGCAGAAGGGCTCTTTGGTGGCAGTTCTCAAACATACCAAATATCCCAAAGCACAACCTTCTACAAATCAGAGATTAAGGTACTGACAAAAACTTCCACTTGATTGCATGTTCCCCCCTTAAACTTGTATCAGGGGTGACTGTTGCTTTGATTTTATTTTTTATTTTATTTATTTATTTATTTATTTATTTTTCCCAAACAAATCTCTGCAGGAAGTGTTTTTTGTGGCTTTTTTAAAAATTATTATTATTATTATCTTTTAGCTCTCTGAGAAAAATATCAACTGGGAGATTATTAAAACTGACATTTTATGTGCCTTGTCCAGAAGTGAGTCGATTTATTAAAAAAAAAAAAAAAAAAGAACTGTGTGTGTCTGACCTATACATGAAGTTGGTGACACATCTCTTGGTGAGTAGTGATCACTCAAGACTTTTCTGCTTGCTTATTGAAATGTAGCTAATGATCTCTTTTTATTTTGGCTCCAAATTCTTATCGTGGCCCAGCTGCTGTCTCTGGAACATATAAGATCTTGCTTCTGTTTTAGAAATGGGCTATGGAAATTAAGTTTGCTTTCCTGGGCAAACAGCATTTGTTTTCCATCAGTTCACATTACAAGCTGTTTGCATGCAGATAGATACATTTGGAAGAAGTAGCTGCCATCAATCTCTATGACTTTCTGATACACACCATTTCACCTCTACCCTTTTAAATGGGGGATTGTAAGGGATGGTTGAGCAATCATTCTATTTGCCTTGAATAATGTAGAACTTTCGTGTTCAGGTCACCTCCACAGTTTGTGATCACTGATGGACAGACATGAAGGACTGTGCTTTCATTAAGTCCCAGCATAGGGTCATTCAAATGGCATTCTACTTTGCTGGATCTTCTCTCTAAATATTTGTGTTATACTTGTTACATGTTGCTTCTCATTTCAGGATAAAGAAAATGATTGTATCTTATTTTCTTTACCTAGATTATTCTCTACCTAGATTATTTTTCTTTATATACCTAAAAGATATGCTGTTCTTTTCTTGTTATGAACGCTGACAAATCTTGTTTCATATTGAGATAAAACAGTATTATGAGAAGAAAAATCTTATACTTCAGGAAATTTCTATATCTTTCATCTGAGTAATAGGATGATCTTTAACAGGGGACTAAGATCTTGTCTCATTGAGAATGGGCAAGATAACCACTTTAAGAAAATCCATCATATAGTGTCCTAAGTTCCATTTATTCCACCCAAGTAATTTGCAATGCAGTGGTTCATTTTACATAGATTTTAAGGGTAATGAACTGAACAAAGATATTTCAGGCATCTAGTTAGCATTAATTATGCACAGGTGTCTGCAGCAGATCTTTCAACTAAATCATGGGATCTGCAGGTGCCTTTAAATATCTGTTTAAGCCAAAATAGGGAAAAATGTATCAGCTGTTGATTTAAAATTAATCAATCATTATAACTGTCTTTACTATGGTAACACCCTGCAGCATCAGGCTTTAGTACAACCTCATTTGTCAGATCTCTAATCCACAGTAAGAACAAAATGAAGTCTACATACTCAAAACATGTGATTCTGACTTCCAACTCTGCTTATGATCGCATTCCTTTTATTATTTAAAACTTCTTAAATCTTTAGTTATTTTCTTCTGCATGCCTAGAAGCATGCGAGTTTTATTACAGCTGAGCACTTCAGAACTTACTTTTTAATTAAGCTCACTAAAAAATATTATCATCCAAAATGTTATTGTTTGATATGAAAATATTTTTCACCATTTCTCTAACTTAATGACAAAAGTTGACAAAAAACTCTCTTCATTAAACTCAGATATAACAATTTGCATTCTCTTATTCTGTAAAAATGATGTAGTTAGAGTGCTGCCCAAACAAATTAAGAGGCAAATATATTTCTCTCATTCACCTAAAATTATTCAAATCCTCATTCCATATAGGAATAGTCTAACCATCTGGCTGACTACATGTTTTAACCAATTATGAATTTGTTGGCAATTCCTACTTGGAATGGGAAAGTCTTCAGTTGTGACTGCTGACGTAAGTATTTTGGAAAAAATAAAAATAAACAAACAAACAACTTGCATACTGTAAGATCAGTAAGTATACAAATGTTGTGACCCTTCTGGTCACACAGCTGAATTGCCTGCATCTGTGCTCCCACGACTGACTCAGTGCCTGCCTCAGGTGGTCAATCAGAGGTTCAGGCCATGATTCAACTGTTCCTCTACACATGCATATTAACAAAATGTTTGAACATTTCTTGACATTGTGGTCATTACATATGTGACACATTATGTTTCTGCTTTTATTCTTGTATTCCTTTTTGCAAAGTTGCACAACTTCAGCAGAAGAGTTGGAAGATACTAATGATAGAGCGAAGCCTGAATAGTGTGGCTACTGGGTGAAAAGTATGTTACCTCCTTTGCTTTTGGGAATGACTTCAAAGAAAGCACAAGTGACTAAAGCAAACAACTGAGGAATTATCTTCCTTCAGCAAGTGTTTTGGAATCTCTCAAAGGCTTTAGCAGCTGAACATTGAGCTATTCAATCCTGAAAAGAAATGTAAGTCTCTAATTTTTGGGTTGTATCTATTCTAGAAATCTAAGCAGTGCTAGGGACTTTTCTCATATCTATCTGGGTGATTGCTCTGAAAAAGCACGTTCAGTTCCTTTCAACCTTTTATCACACTGTGCTGCCCAAAAATCATACCTAAAGGAATGTCTGAAGAAATATTTCTAGTCAAAAGTCTATGCAAGGGAGCATGTGAATTAGATAATGAGGCACAAGGGTAATAATTCTGATGAATTTACTAACATAACTGTCAACTTGATGATATAGTTAAGTGCCAGTGTTGATAGAAGAGTATTCTAGTAGTTGTGTCATCCATAATTCTTCCACTTGATCATTTTCTATGTCTGTTTCAAGCCTTGTTGAACTCGCATTTTAGCTCCTTGTGATTGGGGAAACTAACACGCCTTTATCACCTACTTGGTTATGCTTTATCATACCTTGTGGATATTAGTATATCAGTGATTTCTGTCCTGATAAATACAGTTGCTATTAGCCTCTAGTTTTCAGAAGCCTTCGAGAATAACAGACCAATGGATGACATTCACACACAAATTTTAGAAGCAATCCCAGTCTTACTAGGAAAAAAGGACAAAATTAAATTGAAATCATGCCCAAATCAAGGTTCTTTTTTAAGGTGTAATTCTGTTTTCTCTTTAGATCTTCATATAAAGCTGCATTCTGACTGACTCTGTCTGATATCTGGCTATTGCTTTCTTGAGTTCTGGCTCCTGCTGCCTTCCAGTTGAGTTGAAATTTGATCTCCTGGCACCTGAAAATTCTGACTCTCAAAATGCTGATAAAGAGCACTCTATCTTAGCAGTAGGAAAGAGAAAAAGTGAAGGAGCTTGGAATTATTTTGATTAGAAAGAAGACTATCAAATTAAAGTTTTAACTAATTCCTTATTGAAGAAATATAGATTGCACCTGGCAATTTCAATAAATTTGCTTAGAAACCTAACTTACATAGAATTGAAATACTAGAAGATTAAAGTCCAAGATATTACACAATGTTTCTAACAGAAGCAAAGTAAATAATACAAAATTAGACTTGAAGAGGATTGAAAATGAAAAGCAGAACTTTAGACTTAATTCTTATGATCAAGACAATTAGAATAGTAACACAGAAACAGATAAAAATCTTAATATAATTTTCTGTCTACTTTTTCAGAAATAATTCACAATGTCAAATAAGGTCAAATAACCTGTCGTAGAAGAAGACAAACATTAATTTGTTGATCTTCCCCAGCAATCATTTTTCTTCTTTTTTAATTCTAAAATTACATAGACACAGTTTTGTGTTTTCTTGATTGTATACATGGAGGAAGCTGTTAGAGTTGGTGTTTTCAGATGTATGACACACTGTATGGGAACTGCTGAATCTGAACCTCTGATTGATCATCTGAGGCAAGCACTGAGTCAGCAGGAGCACAGGTGCAGGCAATTCAGCTGTCCGACTGGAAGGGGTGGAGCTTGGCTCCACATCTCCTAGACCCCATTTAAGGACTGACTGTCACTGAGGAAGGATTTCTCTCTGGAGATTGCTCCCTTTGGAGTTTTTTCTGTGAGCCCAGGAAATGGGTGAGTGCTTTATTTTTGATTGTCTTTTTCCACTGTGATAATCTGTCTAGTCATACAGCCTGTAAAATACTACCCTAACCATGCCACTCTGCTAATTGTATGTTTGTGAAGTGTACACACGCATATTCAGAAAGTGTGTAGCGATCTCCAAATTTATATAGACACTGAATTTCTGATTGAAACATAGGTGATAATGGTCAGAGAATCACAGAATTGTAGGGGTTGGAAGGGACCTCCAGAGATCATCGAGTCCAACCCCCCTGCCAAAGCAGGTTCCCTACACCAGGTCACACAGGTAGGCATCCAGGCAGGTCTTGAACATCTGTCTTGACGAAGCA
This sequence comes from Lagopus leucura, assembly GCF_019238085.1. NCBI lineage: Eukaryota > Metazoa > Chordata > Aves > Galliformes > Phasianidae > Lagopus > Lagopus leucura. Next base: position 22,117,996 of record NW_024962262.1, read on the forward strand.
TTGAACATGCTGTCTTAACGTGGTGCTTTTGTAAGGTACCGCTGTCTGCACTCCCCTGCAAGGAGACCAGCTTCAAGACAGGTGACCGCTCTCCCACTCACTGACCCAGTGACTGTAAGTTCAAACATGGTCTCTGCCAGACGTCGGGCATGCTCCAACAAGTCTGTGGCGACCCAGACAGAGGGACTGCCCAGATCTGCAGTGGTCCATGTCTCTGGCTGCAAGGAGTGCCTGAGTCTGCTGCTGCCGGGGGACGATGGGAGGGATGCCACCTGCGTGAGGTGCGAACAGTTGGATGAGCTGCTCAGCCTTGTGGTAGAGCTTAGGGAGGAGGTGGAGTGGTTAAGATCCATTAGGGACTGCGAGAGGGAGATAGACTGGTGGTGTAACTCTCTGCAAGAAACAAGCAGAGATTGCAACCCCCAGCCTGTAGTGGACTCTCTGCCTTCCCGTAGTAAAAACGAGAGAGCTGACTTGGCAGGAGAAGAGGAATGGCAGCATGTCCCACCTCAGCGACGCAGGCGGCGCCCTCCCCGACCTACCTCGGTTCCTCAGGTGCCCCTAAGTAATAGGTTTGAAACCCTGGAACTGGAGGGTGAGGAGGCTGAGAACAAGGTGGTGGAACAGCCTCTGAGCTTTGCTAAGGAGAGGCGGTCGGCTCCACGCTTGAAGACCGCCTCTTCTGGTAAAGAAAGGAGGGTGATAGTTGTAGGAGACTCCCTTTTAGAAGGAACTGAGGGCCCGATATGTCGTCCTGACCCCACCCGGAGGGAAGTGTGCTGCCTTCCTGGGGCACGGGTCAGGGACATCTCTAGAAAGCTGCCTGGGCTTATTCACCCGTCTGACTACTACCCCTTATTGGTAGTTCAGGTTGGCAGTGATGATACTGCCAAGAGAAGCCTAAGGGCAATCAAAAATGACTTCAAGGGTCTGGGGAGGGTACTGGATGGTGCGGGAATGCAAGTGATCTTCTCTTCTATCCCTTCAGTGGCGGGGAAGGACTCTGAAAGGATCAAAAAGGCCCTCCTCATCAATAAATGGCTTAGAGGATGGTGCAGGCAGAAGAACTTTGGTTTTTTTGATCATGGGGCAATTTACTCGGCTCCTGGCATGATGGCTGCAGATGGAGCTCAACTGTCTACAAGGGGTAAAAGGATCCTAGCCCAGGAGCTGGCAAGCCTCATTGAAAGATCTTTAAACTAGGTAAGAAGGGGGAAGGGGACAAAATGAGCACTGCTGAGGTTCAGGTAGTTCAAGGCTCAAAAGTGAATTTGATGGGTGACGAGGGTGGAGTTCGAAGGGATGGAGTGTGGCAGGGGAATGCTGCCTCCCTGAAGTGTCTATACACTAATGCGCGCAGTATGGGAAATAAACAGGAAGAGTTAGAGATCTGCGTGCGGTCACATGGCTATGATCTCATTGCGATCACAGAGACATGGTGGGACAGCTCGCATGACTGGAATGTTGTCATGGAGGGCTATGTGCTTTTTAGGAAAGATCGGCCGGCAAGGCGGGGTGGTGGAGTTGCTCTTTATGTAAGAGAGCAGCTTGAATGTATTGAACTCCACCTGGGGGAGAGTGGTGTAGCAGTGGAGAGCTTGTGGGTAAGAATCAAGGGGTGGGCTGGTATGGCTGACACCGTTGTGGGTGTGTGCTACAGGCCCCCTGATCAGGAGGAGGAGGTTGATGAGGCCTTCCACAAACAGTTGGAAGCAGCGTCACGATCCCAGGCGCTGGTGCTTATGGGGGACTTCAATCATCCAGATATTTGCTGGAAAAGCAATGTGGCCAGGCATGTGCGGTCCAGACGGTTCCTGCAATGTGTTGAAGACAACTTCCTGATGCAGGTGGTTGAGGAATCGACGAGGAGAGGGGTACTGCTGGACCTTATTCTCACTAATAGAGAAGGGCTTGTCAGGGAAGTAAAGGTCAGGGGCAGCTTGGGTTGTAGTGACCACGAGATGGTGGAGTTCAAGATCCTGAGTGGAAGAAGTAAAGCAAAAAGTAGGATTGCTATCCTGGACTTTAGGAGAGCCAACTTCGATCTCTTTCGGGGCCTACTTGGAGCTGTCTCATGGGCTAGGGTGTTGGAAGGCAAGGGGGCTGTGAGAGCTGGTCGGCATTTAAGCAGCTCTTCTTCCAAGCTCAGGATCGGTGCGTCCCTGTGAGGAAGAAATCGGGAAAGGGTGGCAGGAGACCTGTGTGGATGAGCAAGGAGCTCGTGCACAAACTCAAAGGAAAGAAGAAGGCCCATGAAATGTGGAAAAAGGGTCTGACTACTTGGGAAGAATACAGGAATGTTGTCAGGGTCTGCAGGGATGCGACAAGGAAGGCTAAAGCCCACCTGGAATTAAATCTGGCAAAGGGGATAAAGGATAATAAAAAAGGTTTTTTCAAGTACATTAACAGTAAAAGGAAGACTAGGGAGAATGTGGCTCCCCTGCTAAGTGACGGGGGTGTTCTGGTAACGGGGGATGCTGAGAAGGCGGAGATACTGAATGCCTTCTTTGCTTCTGTCTTCAGTGAAAAAGCTCCCCCTCAGGAATCTGAGACCCTGGAGATTAGTGAGAGGATCTGGGGAATGGAAGACCCCCCTTCTGTCAGGGAAGAGGTGGTCCGGGAGCACGTAGGCAACATCAATGTTCAGAAATCCATGGGACCCGATGGGATTCATCCATGGGTGCTGAAGGAGCTGGCAGAGGTGATTGCTGAACCGCTTTCGGTCATCTTTGAGAAGTCTTGGAAGACGGGGAAGGTGCCTGAAGACTGGAAGATAGCCAACGTCACCCCGGTCTTCAAAAAAGGCAAGAAGGAAGACCCAGGCAATTATAGGCCAGTCAGCCTCACCTCTGTCCCTGGAAAGGTGATGGAACAGCTTGTACTGGATGTCATCTCCAGACAACTGGAAGAAGAGGAGGTTATCAGGAGTAGTCAGCACGGGTTCACAAGGGGGAGGTCGTGCTTGACCAACCTGGTAGCCTTCTATGATGTTGTCTCTGGCTGGGTGGATAGGGGAAGAGCAGTGGATGTAGTCTACCTTGATTTCAGCAAGGCATTTGATACTGTCCCCCATGACGTCCTTATAACAAAGCTGAGGAAGTGTGGGATAGATGAGTGGACAGTGAGGTGGGTTGAGAACTGGCTGACTGGCAGAGCACAGAGGGTCGTTGTTGGTGGTGCAGAGTCCGGTTGGAGGCCTGTAACTAGCGGTGTTCCTCAGGGGTCTGTGCTGGGTCCGGTCTTGTTCAACATCTTCATCAATGACCTTGATGAGGGGATAATGGCCACCCTCAGCAAGTTTGCCGATGATACGAAGTTGGGAGGATTGGCTGACACGCCTGAAGGCTGTGTTGCCATTCAGCAAGACCTGGATAGGCTGGAGAGCTGGGCAGAAAAAAAACGGATGAGGTTTAACAAAAGCAAGTGTAGAGTCTTGCATCTGGGGAGGAATAATTCCATGCACCAGTACAGGTTGGGGGATGACCTGCTGGAGGGGAGCTCTGCGGAGAGGGACCTAGGTGTCCTGGTGGACGACAGGTTGGCCATGAGCCAGCAGTGTGCCTTTGTGGCCAAGAGGGCCAATGGCATCCTGGGATGCATTAAAAAGAGCGTGGCCAGCAAGTCGGGGGAGGTGATCCTCCCCCTCTACTCTGCCCTGGTAAGACCTCATCTGGAGTACTGCGTCCAGTTTTGGGCTCCCCAGTACAAAAAAGACAGGGATCTCTTGGAAAGAGTCCAGCGGAGGGCCACGAAGATGGTGAAGGGCCTGGAGCATCTCTCCTATGAGGAAAGGCTGAGTGAACTGGGTCTGTTCAGCCTTGAAAAAAGGAGACTGAGAGGGGACCTGATCCAGGTCTATAAATATCTAAGGTGTGGGGGGCAGAATGGCGAGGCAGGACTCTTTTCAGTGGTGAGTGGAGACAGGACAAGGGGAAATGGCCAGAAACTGGAGCATAGGAAGTTCCGCACAAACATGCGCAAGAACTTCTTTACAGTGAGGGTGACGGAGCACTGGAACAGGCTGCCCAGGGAGGTGGTGGAGTCTCCTTCTCTGGAGATGTTCAAGACCTGCCTGGATGCCTACCTGTGCTACCTGGTGTAGGGAACCTGCTTTGGCAGGGGGGTTGGACTCGATGATCTCAGGAGGTCCCTTCCAACCCCTACCATTCTGTGATTCTGT
>NW_024962262.1:22122275-22132702 GCF_019238085.1 Lagopus leucura
CTCCTTCTCTGGAGATGTTCAAGACCTGCCTGGATGCCTACCTGTGCTACCTGGTGTAGGGAACCTGCTTTGGCAGGGGGGTTGGACTCGATGATCTCAGGAGGTCCCTTCCAACCCCTACAATTCTGTGATTCTGTGATCTCCAGAGAAGGAGACTCCACCACCTCCCTGGGCAGCCTGTTCCAGTGCTCCATCACCCTCACTGTAAAGAAGTTCTTGTGCACATTTGTGCGGAACTTCCCATGCTGCAGTTTCTGGCCTTTTCCCCTTCTCCTGTTTCCACACGCTGCTGAAAAAGACTCTGGCCTCGCCACTCTGCCCCCTACACCTTAGATATTTATAGACCTGGATCAGGTCCCCTCTCAGTCTTCTTTTCTCAAGGCTGATCAGACCCAGTTCACTCAGCCTTTCTTCATAGGAGAGATGCTCCAGGCCCTTCACCATCTTCGTGGCCCTCCTCTGGACTCTTCCCAAGAGATCCCTGTCTTTTTTGTACTGGGGAGCCCAAAACTGGATGCAGTACTCCAGATGAGGCTTTACCAGGGCAGAGTAGAGGGGGAGGATCACCTCCCCCGACTTGCTGGCCACGCTCTTTTTAATGCGTCCCAGGATGCCATTGGCCCTCTTGGCCACAAGGGCACACTGCTGGCTCATGGCCAACCTGTCGTCCACCCGAACACCCAGGTCCTTCTCCGCAGAGCTCCTCTCCAGCAGGTCATCCCCCAACCTGTACCAGTGCATGCAATTATTCCTCCTCAGATGCAGGACTCCACACTTGCTTCTGTTAAACCTCATCCGGTTTTTTTCTGTCCAGCTCTCCAGCCTGTCCAGGTCTCGCTGAATGGCAGCACGGCCTTCAGGCGTGTCAGCCAATCCTCCCAACTTCGTATCATCAGCAAACTTGCTGAGGGTGGCCACTATCCCCTCATCAAGGTCATTGATGAAGATGTTGAACAATAAATGGTTCAGAATGGTTCATTTCCATGGTTCTTCCTGAAAGTTAGAAGTTCAAATTTTAACTTCCCTCTTCCACTCGGTAAGTGTTAACCTTGAGGCTATTTACTTCTGCTGTAGAAAAGCACTGCCTACCTCTGTTACTGAAGTCATGTTTTAATTCAGAAGACTCGATGTGCGAGAAAGATATATATAGGTCACTTTGTAAGTAATTCCTCCTATTTGTTTCCATGGAAACTACAGCAGATAGAAAGAGCACAATAACACTATTTGATAGAGCAAATTCTCAGCCACAAAATAGTATTTATCACAGTAATCACCATCGTTAGATGCACATTTTCACCAGCAATGAAGAAGAGCCACACTCATAAAAATGTGCCAGAGGAAGCAAGCAACTCTCACTGTTGCCACTGCTGAAACATACCGCCCACAGCCTCATTGTGCTCACATCAATTTGGTCTCCATAAACAGTCAGCAAATGTCATTAAATATCAGTGGGTGCCATTTTCTCCACATGCAGGAATTAAATTCCACGCCTTTGCTTCATACGCACTTCTGCGTCATTTACCATTTGGTCAGATTGCCCCTCTGCTGCCATCTGTCACACAGTAACAAAATGTAATGGAACATTGGGAAGGAGGTTCAATGTTTACTGCTGTACCATTCATATCTACCTCTGTCATGAGTTATATAAATGTCATGAGTCATAATAAAATAAGAGGCATTACTTTCAGAGCTGCTCTTGTAGTATTTAAAGTGAGATATATAAATCTGATGACCTACAAATGTTATCCATAATACTTTCCTTTCTTCTCTAATGGTTTATTTATGAACATTATTTCATCTTTTTCAAGTAGGAATATAGAATTGTGTCCCTCCCAGCAAAATATTTTTAAATTTATAATTTGCATCACTAAACATGCTGTTTAACTTCTAATATTTTTTTTTTTTTAAAGAATGATCCCTAATTGCTCCTTCTGTGAAGGCTCTAACTATTTTATTTCATAAAAGCAGTGAAATAAGGCACAAAAGTATGTTTCAGGGTACTTAAATTTTCTATTGTACACAGCAGAGCATTCTTTGGATGGGTCATATTCTGATATATCTTTTTCTATGCTTATATTAATTAAATAGTTCTAGAGAATATTCATACACTTTGGAACTTCAGTGTCTATTTTTTTCATACATAATGATCCTTGGCAGTTTGACTTGGGTTATTTAGGACTCTACCATATGATTCCTGGGTATGGTGCAGAAGTTGTCACATGCTATGGACATTCTCATTTGTCATTTTGAGTCTGCTCAGCTTTTCTTGACAATGAAAAAAATTAATGATATGGTCATATGTACAAGATATCATTCAGTTCCAGTCAGCCTCTGTGACAGGCATTATTCTGGACATGTTTTATTTACTAGTATAGATGAAGGTTAAAGCTGCTGATATACCATGTAGAACATACAGGTTTTTATTCCCATTGTCTTACCTGTCAGACCTCTGGAAAAATCTTTACCAGTGATCTTCTTTAGATCTGATCCTATTTTGCCTAAATTTACCTAAGTTGCCTATTTTCGGAACACATAAGTGAAGACAGGTTTGGCTGAGGTAATAACCTACTTTTAATTAGATTTTATTCTAACTTTCTGTTTTTCAGAAAAAGATATGAAGAAGGAAGATTCAACTTAGTGGATGAGAAGTGAAAAATTGTTTCATATTGAAGACAGTAGTACAGAAATAAACTGTATAAATTGTCTGAAGGGAACAAGGAAAGCATTCAAAAAACTTTCTAAACAGATGAAGGTTCAGTGCCAGTTTAAGAAAAAAATATAAATAAGACATATGGTAATTCTGCGGATAATATGTAGAAACTACAAATGATTTGGATAAGAACAAGGTGAAAAGTTTTGAGGCCAGCAAGTTACAAAGTTGGATATCCAGAACAAGTTCATGGTTTTAACTTTGATACTTTTAAAAAGATGGACAAAGGGAGGTGGAAAAATTGTACAGGAGGAAGATAAAGCTGTCAAGAAAAAAGATAAGAAATATATGTACCAGTGTAATGTCTGGAAGCACAGAAGAAGGAAAAGATTTTGCAAAGAAGAATGAATGGCAAGAGTTTGACAGATATAGCTGTATACTTCAAGTATTCCAATGGCTATTACTGGAGCTCAAATATACAAGAATTAATATCATGGTGTTTTCCTTGAGACGAGTCTTTCATACATGCCTGTAGCGTCAGTCAGTTCTATCAGCCTCTCTCAGTGTATGTCAATCAACTACTCAGCAAATGTAAATTTATCATTCTGAAAGTATTGGATTTTAAATCTCTCTTTCTTACATATGTACACACCAGACAAATACATAGACATAATGGAAAGCGTTTTTACCACAGAAATAATTTTTCTTGACATATGATTTTTTTTTTTTTTTGTATGAGAAAGAAAGAAGTCTAAATGAAATTTTGGCAAACCAGTCTACAAAAACAGATTACTCAGTTTGTCTTTTCTTCCTAGTTTAGGCATGAATCCATTTTCTGCCAAGTTCATTGTCGTAATACGTTTATTGCAAAGCCTGAATTTTTGACAGCATAAAAATACTTTCTTCTTCCTCCTCTGATTTTGTTTCTTCATATCAAGACAGTGATTATTTTTTCTCATAAAACTGAAGGAAATAAGCAAAACATGAATAAAACCAAAACACAATAATGTATGATGGAAAAGTCTTTATGGAATTCTTTGTTGTTGAAATATATGCATTTTATGTTCCTCTTTGTAACAGTAGTCTGAGCCAGTTATAGATGGAAGATTTTCTCATAATTTCAGAAATTCTATTCACATTTACCAAGAAACTCCACTCATGCCTCAGAGACTTATTCTGCCACAAACTAAACAAATAAGCAACAGTCAATTCCTGCTTAAAAAATGTGTGAAAGGAACATAGGGATCCCAGTAAGTAGATCACCAAAACAGAAGGAAAGGATCGGGATGTTAATGTTTAAAGCTGTAGTCAGAGTCTCATTATGTTGCTTCTATACAGTTTCATCTAGGTTTCACAGTAAAGTTCAGTGAAACATGTAAAGAATGACAATAAGCTGAATTTATGTCTATTAGCAGGGAATTCCATATATAACTATAGGTACATAGAATCCATCATGAAGCTATTGTTTGAAAACACAATGCGTGGGAAGTGAAGGAAAGAAATAAAATTGTAATGCTTTATAACAACTAATAAATGGGAAGGAAGACATGGAGGACAAAGGTGATCTAATAAAGAACTGATCTAATAAAGAGAGCTGTGACTGTAATTTCTGTTGAACAGATTAACAGATGTAGTATTATCATCAAAGGTTTGAATTCCATCTATTTGTGAAATCATGTCTTATTTGAGATAAAATAGTCTATTCTTAGTTTTTTTGCAGGCTTAAATTCTTATTTGTGAGCCTTGGAAAATTAGCTTCTTGGTGCACAATTCAGGTCTTTATTTTCTTTACTTTCAAACATAAATAGATTGACTTGGATGACAGGTTGGCCGTAAGCCAGTAGTGTGCCCTGGTGGCCAAGAAAGCCTAAAGTATCCTGGGGTGTATTACAAAGCGCATGACCAGCAGATAAAGTGAGCTGATCATCCACCTCTACTCTGCCTTGGTGAGGCCTCACCTGGAGTTTTGTGTCCAGTTCTGGGCTTCTCAGTATAAAAAAAGACAAGGCTCTCCTGGAGAGAGACCAGAGGAGGGTCACAAAGATGATAAGAAGTGCTGGAGCACCTCTCCTATGAAGAAAGGTTGAGGGAAATGGGCCTGTTTAGCTTGGAGAAGAGAAGGCTCCAGGGAGACCTCATTGTAGTCTTCCAGTAATTGAAGGGAGCATATAAACAGGAGGGGGAACAGCTGTCTACATGGGTGGATAGCAATAGGACAAGCAGGAATGATTTTAAACTAAGACAGGGGAGGTTTAGATTAGATATTAGGAGGAAGTTTTTCACCCAGAGAGTGGCGATGCATTGGAACAGGTTGTCCAGAGAGGTTGTGGATGCCCCATCCCTGGAGGCATTCAAGACCAGGCTGGATGTGGCTCTGGGCAGCCTGGTCTAGTGATTGGTGACCCTGCACACAGCAGGAAAGTTGAAACTATATGATCATTGTGGTCCTTTTCAACGCAGGCCATTCTATGATTTGATGACTCTATGATTTTTTGATTCAATAAAGAGCCTGGAGCATCTCTTTTACAAGGAAAGACTGAGTAGCCTGGGTCAGTTAAGCCTGGATAAAAGAAGACTGTCTCGCTCCAATTTATAGGAGGGAGAGGAGGTTCTTTTATCATCTATATACCCGGCGTGAGATTAAGAAGCAACGGTTCAAATGTTGGTCCGACCAGTTTATTACAAATCTTAATTAGGGAAATGGGGAAGGGAAGAACGGACACTATTATGAATTAGGGTAATGGGGGAAGGGAAGGAGGGCGATAGAAAAGATAGAAAAGAAGAAGCAAGGAGTCTTTATAAGAAGCAAGAGGGACATAGTCACCACCATGGATCCAGCGTGGTTCCTAGTTCAGTCTTTGATCTTCAGTAGCCGGGGGTCGTCAGGCATTGTTGACGAAGGACGACGACGACCATGGCGATGATGGCCCCTTTTCAATGCTTTCAGAGTGGTCGAGTCAGCTGTCTTTGGAGTGACAGCTCAAATCCAAAGTGGTTGAGTCAGCTCTCCTTGAGTGGCAGCTTCTGGCTCTGGGATCTCAGCAGAAACTCCTTTGTTCCCATCTTCCGGGCCTTGCCAGCAGATAAGAGGGAGCAGGGGTACCCATCTGCATCCTGTTTCTCACAGAACACGATGGTATCGTTCCCCAATTTTTCCCACACCTAGCTGGAGCTGTTTTGTCACAGGCCAGATCTTCCGCCAGTAAACACTCCTGAGCACTCTCATCCGCTCTTCTACAGAGCAAGCAGTTCTGGGGGGAAGGGGCTTTCAAATGTTCCCAAGGCGATATCCATTGTCACATGGTTAGCACCCATTAGTTGCCTCCTCAACAAATCACTCAGAGTCTTATCACAAGAAATACCTCAGGAAGCAAGCTTTGAGCCAAAAAACAGAGAAGGATTCTCACAAAGACTCAAAGGGAATCTGATTAATGTTTATAAATATCAAATGTCCAGGAGTCAAAGGGACAAAACCAGACTCTTTTCAATGTTGTATGGTTCCTCTCACAAGAGGAAATGGCCAGAGAGTGCACTTTTTAAGGTTTTTTTTTTTTTTTTTTTTTTTTTTTTTTTGCTTTTATTAGTACTTGCCAGATTAGCGTTACTGCTGGCATTATGGTGATACTGACTTCTTTGTTCTTACTGACAATAACTCAATCCTCCTTGTTCTGCTCCCCAAATACTGTATTCAGTTTTGAGCCCCCCACTACAAGAAAGGCATCGAGGCCCTAAAGTGCATTCAGAGAAGGGCAACAAAGCTGGTGAGGGGTCTGGATCACAGATGAGGAGCAGCTGAGGGAGCTGGGATTGTTTATTCTGGAAGAGAGAAGTCTCAAGGGTGACTTTATTGCTCTCTACAACTACCTGAAGGAGTCTGTGGTGAGATTGGGGTTATTCTCTTCTTCAATGTAACTAGTAATAGGACCAGATGGAATGGCCTCAAGTTGCAGCAGAGGAGATTCAGGTTGGACATTAGGAAGTACTTCTCCTGAGAGTGCTCAGGTGCTGGAATGGACTGCCCAGGGAGATAGAGTCATCCCTGGATGACATCCTTGAACATCCTTGGAGGTGTTCAAGAAATATTTAAATTTTGTACTAAAGGACATGATTTATGGAGAAATATTGGTGATAGGTTGGACTGGATAATCTTAGAGGTCTTCTCCAACCACAGTGTTGCAGTTTTATGATTTTTTTTGTTAATGGCATTCCAGATCATAGCATTACGTAACTCACTGAGAGTTAATGAGTTAATGCTTCAGTTCCATGTATCACTGATAGTTTCTGATACCTGGTTCTTAGAAGGAAAGAGCTACATACCTCAGAGGACTTTGATTGCTCTATTTTCCATTCAAAGGGAAAGATTAAAACTGTCCACAGTTCACAAGATCACATTCTCTTTTCCCTTTCTGTTTGGCAGCGTGTGTGCTCCCTATATATCTCGCCTTCAGCATTAGCGTAAGGCCTTCAGTTTTTTGGACACTCTCTCTCCTTTTTATTTGATTTATTATCTTCAATTCCAATTATATTGTATTATATTGTGTTATCTTGCATTCCAATACCTTTTTTAGTAAATTATCTTTCCTCCTCAGATCATTGCTGCCATTTTGTTTTTAGACCCATCTCCATAACCTTTTCCCTTTTCCCCCCCTTTCTCCTTTCTTGGGGCATGGGTTCCTTGGTTCCCCTGGCCCCACTAGTCATGGAACAAGGCCAAACAAATCCATGTACTGTTGACATGTTTCTATTATTATTCTATTATTCTATTAATCTAATAAACTCTTACCACGAATTCATGAAGCACTGAAAACAGTTTTGTAACATAGAAGAGATTCGTACACAGACTGTTAACCTCTTAATCTTGCTATCTTTTAGAAATCATTTTCCAATAGTTTCATACTTTTTTTTCTTCTTTATAGGGGGAGGATTGCTAAAGGTTTTTGTACCTTGCTACTGAAATATATTGCTATTCCCAGTATAAAGAATTAATACGTGAAAACAAATAAGCTGCAGACTGCCATCAGAGCATTTCACCTCTCCTTTCTTTCCATTAGATATCAACAGAGTGCACATCCTTTTTGGGTTCCCCTACTGGCTAACTTTGCTGTAACCCTTAGCCACAAAGCTTGTATCCCCATATATTCCTGAACAACTATTCCAAACAGTACAAGGTCAGTCACTTAGGAAAATAATGATTTTTGTTTACCAAGTCAAGAATAGGCTCTGTGAGTGCTGAATTGAAATAAAATTTCTTTTAAGTAGGGCCCTGAGAAATCAATTGTAACCAGCAGTTAATGACCAGTTTGTGAACAGCTTGAGGGAACGCCAAGGGCAGTTTTAACTTCAGCAAGTTTTTGTTAACAGTGCTAATGAATTATATTGAAGGGATTATTTCTATTACAAACTCTAATCAATCAGGTTTACCATTGTTTCTAAGAAAAAGTTTAGAAACTGCAGTACTTTATGGATGCAGTTCAGTATTACTAATTTTAATTAATATGATAATCTGAGCATTCCACGATAATGAATTCTACTTTCAGTTTCCAGCAAATATATGCATGCATAGTACACATAGTCACATAGTAATTCACAATAAAACATGGCCATATGAATTATTAGCAGCATCAGCTGAAGCATCAGAAAGCTCGTCATGGTTTATAGGAGGACCATACAAAAGAAAGAGTATTATCTGTGACTGGATTTACTGTTGTATTCTTGGTTTATGCAAACTTATAAATTTGAGTAATTCACAGCTGTTTTCTTGAATCAGCTCTGAATATTTAACTCCTTTTTATACAGCGCTTTGCTGAACACTGCATCTCCTGTTCTCAAGTGCAGCATTTCTCTCCCAGTCTGAGGTGAGGCATTGGCTAGTTCATTCCATTAGGGAGATTTGTGAACTGTTGCTGTAGCAACTGGCTTGGCTGCATGGTTTCTGAGGAAAGAATATGTAGCATGCCACAGTGGTTTAGTTTTGGTAGGTTTTTTTGTTTGTTGTTTTTTTTTTTTTGTTTGTTTGTTTGTTTAATTTTGCATTAAAAGTACGCCTTAACAAAAGGCTATCCTATTACAGGTGGTTTTCAGTATAATATCTGTGTGTGAGAAATAACAGACAGTAGTCTGAAAGTACCAATGGAGTAAATATAGCTTTACATAATGAAATATATTTCCTAGTTGGTTTGACATGTCTTTTGCTCTTGAATGGATCTTATTCACCTTTTTTGATTTATGTTACTAATGCACATCTCTACTGTTGCAGTACAAAAGAAAAATGGATGCATTCTACAGAAAAAAATCAGTGTAGTATACCAAGCCTTACTTCCACAGTAGTGTATATATATTTTTTTGGGGGGGGAACCCTCTCACTCTGATAGAATATTCATTTAATATGTAGATTTTGCTAGTGGTTCTGAAGCTAAGCAGAGGACCATAAGAAGCAGTAAAGTCTTCAACTTGATGTAAATGCTGCTGGCAATAGCTAAAACACTACTATGAAAATAATGTTTTCAGTCACAAATCCAAAGCATAAGACTGCATGAGCTGCTTTGAGGACAGTTAACTATACCCAAGTCAAAAGCAATACAGAACCATATCTAGAACAAAAAGTGAATGGTTTTGGGGGTTGTATTTGTTCAATGCAACTACTAGAACAGCTATTACTAGCCCAGGAATTTTATACAAGGGCATATTTGAGTGCAGAACTTTTAGGACAACGATGAAAAACTGTGTAGAACAGATATTGCCATAGAGATGGTTTCACCTGTAGTGCCATTTGAGAACAACTCCTTGAGTAATCGATGCCTTAAGCTGTCCCTGGTTGTGCTCCTTGAGAAACTGAGGTGGAATACTCATAAATGAGAGATTTAAAACTTATTTAATTCAAGTAATATATCTTTGATATTGCTATTTGACTGATTTATTTAGCAATATAGATGTAGCAATGTTCAATCTGGCCCTAAATATGTTCCCAGTTGTAATGATTATATGGCTTATTTCCAGTTTAACATGAATATGAATGATATGGCTTAAAACTGAAAGGCCAACGAGTGGAGAAAAACAAACAAACAAACAAAAAAAAACCAACCATGATTAATATGCTGAGGTTTGCAATGTATTTCAGACCAAAATTCATATTAAAGTAATGAGTACTGTCTGTATAATCAAGTATACAGATGTATAACTGACAAGTATACAGAGAAGTTAGGCTGGTCTTTACAGAGCATATAACTAGAAAGATTAACACATTAGAAAGGGATAATCAGAAACAAATGGATAATTGGAAATGAATCAGAAATAGCTTACCCATATCCTGGGCGCAAAGGGAAAACCCCAAGAGGAAAAATCTCTAAAGTGAGATACTTGTCCAGTGGTATTCAGTCCTTAAATGGGGTCTAGGAGAGGTGGAGCCAGTCTCCATCCCTCCCGGTCACACAGCTGAATTGCCTGTAGCTGTGCTCCTGCAGCTGACTCATTGCTTGCCACAGGTGCTCACTCAGAGGTTCAGGCACTGATTCAATAGTTCCCATACACTGACACCTCCTGCTACTTATAGTATTTTTATGAATTATAAAGTGGATGGGACAATTCAGATCAGAATTAATCTTGGTAAATACATGCTTACAAACTGTCATACAAACCTTAAATGAGCAATGGTAAGGTAACTAAGACCCAAATGTGTGGGTGTGTAAGATGGTTTTTTAGATAGGTAGATAGATAGATAGATAGGTAGATAGATAGATAGATAGATAGATAGATAGATAGATAGATAGATAGATAGATA